>NC_081407.1:724005835-724308585 GCF_030272615.1 Cryptomeria japonica
ACACCCCATAGAAAATATTTTCTAGATTATGTTCAAGGTGATTTTGGATAGGTATATTTGGGTGATGATGAGCCTTGTCAAATTGTTGGAAAATGAAAGATAAAGATCAAGTTGCAGAATGGTAATGACTGGTTTCTGCAAGAGGTAAGACATGTTCCTAATTTAAGAAGAAATTTAATTTCTATAGGGCAACTAGGTAGTGAAGGTTGCATAGTTACCTTCTTAGATAGTATGTGGAAGGTCACTAAAGGATCATTAGTAGTAACTAAAGGTGCGAAGGTAGGCACATTATATCTGTGTACTGGTAACACTTACTCTACCTTAGCTGCTATAGAAAAAGTTACTGCAGGGACAACAACAATAAATGTTGCAAGAATAGATTCGATAATGTGGCACCATAGGCATGGGCACATGAGTGAGAAAGGCATGAAAATCCTTCACTCCAAAAATCTATTGCCAGGACTAAAGAAGATTGATTTAGAGTTCTGTGAAAACTGTGTTTATGGTAAACAGAAAAGAGTCAGATTTCTTAAGGTTGGGAAAGAGAAGAAGAGTGAGAAATTAGAGCTTGTACATTCAGATGTATGGGGACCGGCTCAGGTATCATCTCTTGGTGGCTCTTGTTATTATGTTATTTTTATTGATGACTCAACCAGAAAAACATGGGTATATTTCCTAAATTAAAAATCAGATGTTTTTGAAACTTTTAAGAAATGGAAAGCTTTGGTTGAGAATGAGACAGGAAAAAAGTTGAAGTGTCTTAGATCGGATAATGGAGGTGAGTATTGCAGCAAAGCATTTGAAGATTACTGTTCCTTAAATGGGATTCGAAAGTAGAAGACAGTTCCGGGAACTCCACAGGAAAATGGTGTGTCAGAGAGAATGAATAGGACTATCATGGAACGTGCGAGGAGCATGAGATTGCATGCTGGATTGCCCTTACATTTTTGGGCAGATGTTGTACATACTGCTATCTATTTGATAAATAGAGGACCTTCAACCCCTTTGGATGGTGGTATTCCAAAGGAGGCATGGACTGGTAAAAAGGTAAATTATTCTTTTCTAAAAACTTTTGGTTGCTAAGCTTTTGTCCATGTTGATAAAGAAAACAGAACCAAGCTTGATGCTAAATCTCAGAAATGTACCTTCATTGGATATGGGATAGATGAATATGGCTATTGGTTATGTGATTTTGAAAATAAGAAAATAATTAGAAGTAGAGATGTTATTTTTAATGAGAAAGTTATGTATAAAGAACAGATGCAAGAAAAGAAGCATGAATAGGACAAATAAGAATATGTGGTGTTGGATGAGATTCCTGAAAATGAAATGCCACAGGTACCTGATGCTTAGCAACAACAGATTGTCCCACAAACTCTTGCAAGTGTTAGATGTTCTACAAGGACAAGTAGACCCCCTAAAATATTTTCTCCTTCTTTGTATTCTATTTTATTAATGGATTCTGGTGAACCAAAAGAATATGAAGAAGCAATGCAGGTAGATGCCAAACAACAGTGGGAACTAGGCACGAAAGAGGAGATGGACTCCTTGATGAAAAATAAGACTTGGGACTTAGTCCCTTTGCCTGCAAAAAAAAGAGCCTTGCCTAACAAATGGGTTTATCGGCTGAAGGAGGAGGAAGGAGGTTAGAAAAGATATAAGGCCAGACTTGTTGTAAAAGGTTTTGCACAGAAAAAGGGTATAGATTATGATGAAATATTTTCTCCAGTTGTAAAAATGACTTTAATTAGAACTGTACTTAGTTTTGTGGCTGCAGATGATTTACATCTTGAACAATTAGATGTCAAAATAGCTTTTCTCCATGGAGATTTGGAGGAGGAAATTTACATGTTGCAACCATAGGGATATGAGGTCAAAGGTAAGGAGAACTTGGTGTACAGGTTGAAGAAAAGTCTATATGGCCTAAAGCAAGCACCCAGACAATGGTATTTAAAATTTGATAGTTTCATGGCTGAACACAGTTATCATAGATGTCATTCTGATCATTGTGTATATTTTAAGAGATTTGATAATGGCAGTTATATTATCCTGTTGCTTTATGTTGATGACATGCTTGTTGCTGGTTCTAACATGCAACATATAAATGATCTTAAACAGAAATTAGCCAGGTCATTTGCTATGAAGGATTTGGGTGCAGCTAAGCAAATTCTCGATATGAGGATTACATAGGACAGGAAAAATAGAACCTTGAATTTGTCCCAAAGTGAGTATATAAAGAAGGTGTTGAAAAGATTTAACATGCAGGATGCAAAAGAAATTAGTACACCTTTGGCTAGTCATTTCAAATTGACTAAGGAGATGTGCCCAAAGGCACAGGAAGAGCTTAATAAAATGTCTAACATCCTGTATTCATCAGCTGTTGGTAGTCTGATGTATGCAATGATACGCACAAGGCTAGATATTGCACATGCAGTGGGAGTTGTGAGCAGGTTTATAAGTAATCCGGGTATGAAATATTGGAATGTTGTGAAATGGATTCTTCAGTATTTGAAAGAAACTACTACGAAGGCATTATGTTTCAAAGGATCTAATGCTACTCTGAGTGGATTTGTTGACTCTGATATGATGGGTGATATTGATTCATGGAGTAGTACTACAGGGTATGTTTTTACTATAGGGGGAACTGTAGTCAGTTGGATTTCTAGGCTGCAAAAGGTTATTGCACTTTCAACCACTGAAGCTGAGTATGTTGCTGCTACAGAAGCTAGCAAGGAGATGAATTGGTTGCAATGTTTTCTGAAGGAATTAGGTCAGACACAAGAGGATAGCCCATTGTATACTGATAGCCAAAGTGCCATTCATCTTGCAAAGAACTCTGCTTTTCATTCAAGGACAAAGCACATTCAGCTCAGGTACCACTTCATCCGGACTGTTTTGGAGGAGGGTCAGTTACAGCTTGAGAAGATTCACATAAGTGAGAATCCTGCCGATATGTTCACAAAGGAAATTCCACATGAAAAGCTGATTTCTTCATCAGTTTCTGTTAGTCTTCTTGATTGATAATTGTGGAATTTATGCCAGTCAAGTCCTAGTGTTTTATCCAGCGGATGTTGCATGTACAGTGGTGTTGTGTAGTATCAGTCTCCAAGTGGGAGATTGTTGAAATGTGGTGACTGATCAGCAAAGTACTATACACTCAGCACGTATCTTCATTGGGGTTCAGAGCTGAGTTGGGCCCTGGGTAGGGGTTCGGGGGCGGCAGCCCCCAAGAAATTTTTTTTTGCCGTTTTTCGTTGATGAAAATTGACATTGTAATAAAACCCTAAAAAGGCCAACTTTGTTTGTTGCCCTAAAAATGCATGTTATAAGCGGTTGGGATGCTTAAGGCATTGTAAGGTTAATGTACTATTTTTGCTGGATAATAAGAAAGATTGGACGGCTGTGTATGGTGGACGTAACCCATTCTGGGTGAACCACATTAAATCTCTATGTTATCTGTGTCCTGTTTTATTTCTTTATCTTTCATATTTAAATCTGCATATAATTGTTAGTTCATATTTACTTCGGATCTGCTTGAAACCCTAACACCATTTTCTTGTAGAGTTTCCTGGAACTATCGTCTACTTTCGAATCCCATTTAGGGAGTAGAAATCTTCAAATGCTTTGCTGCAATACTCACCTCCATTATCCGATCTGAGACACTTCAACTTTTTCCCTGTCTCATTTTCAACTAAAGCTTTCCATTTCTTAAAAGTTTCAAAAACATCTGATTTTTGTTTTAGGAAATATAACCATGTTTTTCTGGTTGAGTCATCAATAAAAATAACATAATAACAAGAGCCACCAAGAGATGATACCTGAGCTAGTCCCCATACATCTGAATGTACAAACTCTAACTTCTCACTCTTCTTCTCTTTCCCAACCTTGAGAAATCTGACTCTTTTCTATTTACCATAAACATAATTTTCACAGAACTCTAGATCAATCTTCTTTAGTCCTGGTAATATATTTTTGGAGTGAAGGGTTTTCATCCCTTTCTCACTCATGTGCCCAAGCCTATGGTGCCACATTATCAAATCTATTCTTGCAACATCTATTGTTGTTGTCCCTGCAATAACTTTATCTGTAGCAGCTAGGGTAGAGTAAGTGTTACCTGTACAAAGATATAATGTGCCTACCTTCGCACCTTTAGCTATTACTAATGATCCTTTACTGACCTTCCACATAATATCTAAGAGGGTAACTATGTAACCTTCACTACCTAGTTGCCTAGCAAAAATTAAATTTCTTCTTAAATTAGGAACATGTCTTACCTCCTGTAGAAACCAGTCATTTCCATTCTACAACTTGATCTTTATCTTTCCTTTTCCAACAATTTGATAGGGCTCATCATCACCCAAATATACCTATCCAAAATCACCTTGAACATAATCTAGAAAATATTTTCTATGCGGTGTAGCATGAAATAAAGCCCCAGAATCTATTACCCAGGAATCATTAACATTATCCAAACATAAGATTAAAGTATCTTGTAAAGTATTACTTGCAATATTAGCTTCCTTACTATCATTTTCATTTTTGTCTCCTTCTTTGTTTTTCTAAGACCAACAGTCTTTCTTTAGATGACCAAGCTTTCCGCAGTACCAGCAATCTTTCTTTCCTCTAGATTGAGAGCGTCCTTTCTTTGACTTCCCTCGTGACTTCTCATTCTAGGGCCTTTTCCTCTTTCCTTTGATCTTCTTCTATTCTCCACATTCAAAACACTACCCGATGATGTTGGAGTCTCACCTGTACTTTTCCTTCGCATTTCCTCACTTAGGATAACACCAACAATATCATTAAATACCAAAGTATTTTTACCAGAAACAGAGTTACTTACAGCCATAACCAAGCTATTCCAGCTTTTTGGCAAAGAACATACAATCAAGAGAGCCCTAACCTCTTCTGAAAAGGTAATTTTTACCAAAGACAGTTGACTGGTAATTGTATTAAATTCATTTAAGTGCTCTGCTATAGATCCTCCCTCACTCATTTTCAAATTAAACAAATGCTTCATAAGAAATACCTTATTCGAAGCCGAGGGTTTCTCATACAACTTTGCCAATGTCATCATCAAATCTACAGTCATTTTTGCTTCTGTTATATTAAATGCTACAAATGATGCAACGCACAATCGAATGGATCCCAGTGCCTTTCTATCTAAAATGTCTCACTCTTCATCTGACATTGTGGTCGCTTTCTTTTCCTTTCCTTCCAATGGCCACCACAAATCCTTTTGATACAGATAATCCTCCATCTGCATTTTCCATAACTGATAGTTCTGGTCGTTAACCTTTTCGACCTTGAATTTGGAATCCTCCATTGCTCCCACTCAAATCTGGGAGTCTTGCCAATTTACAGAAAACCTCACTCTGATACCAATTGTTAGGGTTTCAAGAAGATCCGAAGCAAATATGAACTAATAATTATATGTAGATTTAAATACAAAAGATAAAGAAATAAAATAAGACACAGATAACATAGAGATTTAACGTGGTTCACCCAGAATGAGTTACATCCACCATACACAGCCGTCCAATCTTTCTTATTATCTAGCAAAAATAGTACATCAACCTTACGATTCCTTAAGCATCCCAGCTACTTATAACATGTGTTTTTAGGGCAAAAACAAAGTCGACCTTTTTAGAGTTTTATTACAATGTTGGTTTTCATCAACAAAAAAAAATACCCAAAATTTTTTTTTCTCGGGGGCTACCGCCCCTGAACCCCTACCCGAGGCCTAGCCTAGCCCCCAACCTTGGTGAGGATACGTGCTAAGTGTATATTACTTTGCTAATCAGTCGCCACATTTCAACAAATATGTTGTATATTATCTAGAGAATGATTTCATCACATCGAGCACCTATCCATTGACAATGGAAGAAATAAAGGCAAAGCAAGAACATATCCAAGCAATAATTGAAATAACATCTGCATTGACTGATTCAGAGTTTAATGATCTAGAAGGCTACAATGATGCAAAGATATGTGGGACAAGCTCATATTAGTGTATGGTGGAGATGAACATGTTCAAAGAGAAAAAGTGGACAGTCTAAGAGGGCAACTTGAATCTATGAGGATAAATGAAGGTGAGAACATAACCCAGTACAGTACAAGACTAAAGGAGATTGTCAATCAAATCAAAGGAGTGGGTGGAACCATTGAAGAAAAGGACATAACAAGTAAGTTGTTAAGAACCCTTCTACCAGCTTATGCAATCCGAGTCTCTGCAATCAATGAATTGAGGTCTATACTAAATATGCCAGTCTCTTTAGATGCTACTATTGGTAAGCTACATGCATTTGAGTTAGGTAACTTTGATAACAGTGGGTCATCGGTAAATAAAGTTGAATCTGCATTTAGTTCTTTTCATCTTGATGAATCTAATGATTACAATGAAAGAAAGTATAATTACTCTAAAGGAGATCACAGTGAAGCAAGTGAAAGATTTCACAAGAACATGGAGGAAGTACATAAACTGTATGAGGAAATTAGAAAGAAAGAAGAGTTTGAAGCACTACTAGCTAGAAGGTTACCAAGAGGCAAAGGTAAGTATAAAGGAAAACTACCTTTGAAATGTTTCAATTGTGATAAGATAGGACATATGGCTTCTAACTGTCCTGACAAAGATTCTACTGAAAAGATAGATTACCGAGATGTCAGATAGAAAGATAATCATTACAAAGCACATCGAGACTTCAGAAGAAGAGATAGAAAGACATGCTTAATAGCTGATGAGGAATCTAATGATGATAAATTAGATGAAACTAATACAAAGGAAGTAGTTTATGTGGCTATCAAAGATGGATCAGATGAAGAAAGGTATGAAGAAAAATCCCTATTATCTCACATAAATACTAATGACTCTTGGATCATAGATAGTGGATGCTCACATCACATGACAGGTGATAAACACAAGTTTGTTATGTTAGAAGACTATGATGGAGGCTATGTAAGATTTGGTAATGATGCACCATGTTTGGTAAAAGGTAAAGGATCCATAACACTTCTTGACAATGCAAAGTGCAATGATGTTTATTGGGTTGAAGGTTTGAAATACAATTTGTTGAGTGTAGCACATCTAAACAACATAGGTTACCGAATAGAATTTCAGAAAGGAATTGTCAAAGTTCATGACAAGAATGTAAAGTTAGCTACCACTGGGACACAAACAAAAGGTAATACATTTCACCTTGACTCAACTTGGAATAAGTGTCTATATGCAAAGATAGATGATACCTGGTTAAGGCATAAAAGGTTTTGTCATGTAAATTTTGATAATCTGATCAATATAAGCAAGAAACACCGAGTAAGATTTCTATCGAGTCTTGAAAAACCTGAGAATGCTATGTGCTGAGGATGCCAGATGGGTAAAATGATAAGTTCAAGCTTTACAAGTAAGTCTTACACTTCTAAGAGAATTTAAGATCTTGTGCACACCGATCTTTATGGTCCTATGAAAGTTCAAAGTTATTATGGTGATAAATATTTCATATTATTTGTGGATGATTACTCAAGGATGATGTCAGTTATGTTTTTAAAAGAAAAATCAGAAGTTTTCAAATGTTTAAATGGTACAAGGCAAGAGTTGAAAATGAAATAGGAAGACAACTGAAATGTCTTAGATCAGATAGAGGAGGAGAGTTCACATTTGATGAGTTCAACTTATTCTGCAATGATTATGGTATTTAAAGACAAGTCTCTGCACCAATAACTCCACAAAAAAATGGAATTGCTGAGAGAAGAAACAGATCTATTGTGGACTATGCCAGAACCCTGATGATTGAAAAGAATGTACCACAAACATTTTGGAGAGAAGCAATAAGCACAATAGTTTACACCTTGAACCGAGTACAACTGAAGAAAGGTACTTTGAAGACACCATATGAAATCTGGTATGACAAGAAACCTAATGTAAGCTATTTTAAAATCTTTGGAAGTAGATGCTATGTACACAAAGATGATAGAAATGGCAAGTTTGATCAGAAAAGTGAAGAAGGAACATTTCTTGGTTATTCTTCTAGAAGTAAAGCATTTAAATGTCTGATCAAATCATCTAACAAAATAGTAGAAAGTGCAAATGTGAAAATTGATGAATTTGCAGAAAGAAATGATGAAGGACACTCCAAAGAACCAGAAGATTATGATGAATTTGTCTATGTTCAATCGACAAGTCTTACCGAGAGAACTGTTGAAGAAAATGAAGAGAATATCCAGCTACCGAGTGATGAAGAAGATCATACAGAGCCTACCGAGCCTGTATTAGCCAAGTATGTCAGGAGACATCATGCATCAAGTCAGATTATAGAAGATAAGGATGATCCAGTGATGACAAGGAACAAATTGAGACTGAACACATGTTTGATATTTGAATTTGAGCCAAGAATAGTGAAAGAGGCATTTAATAGTGAAGATTGGATAAATGCTATGATAGAAGAGATTGATCAAATAAAGAAGAATGACACATGGACACTAATCCCAAGACTAAAGGACAAAAATGTAATCAGTACAAAGTGGATTTTTCAGAAACAAGTTAAATGAAAAAGGAGAGGTCATTCGAGATAAAGCTAGACTAGTTTGCAAAGGTTATGCTCAAGAAGAAGGAATTGATTATGGTGAAACTTTTGCACCTGTGGCTAGACTATAAGGAGTAAGAACATTGTTGGCATATGCTACTTACAAAAATTTCAAGGTATATCAAATGGATATCAAATTTGCATTTCTGAATGGTATATTAGAAGAAGAAGTTTTTATTGAACAACCTGAAGGATTTGTTGAAAACAAGAATGAAGATCAGGTATGCAAATTGAACAAATCTTTATATGGTTTGAAACAAGCACCTAGAGCATGGTATGAAAGATTGCACTCTTATTTAATCAAGATTGATTTTATAAGAACAAGTGAAAACAACAATATGTACATGAAGAATGATGAAAATATAATACTGATCTTAGCCATATTTGTTGATGATATTATCTTTTGTGGAAATGACTCTTTATGCAAGAACTTTGGAAATGAAATGAGCAAAGAATTTGAGATGTCATTAATTGGTGAGATAAAGTATTTTATAGGTTTATAGATAGTGAAAATGAAAAATGAGATTTTCATTAATCAATCCAAGTACATAAAGGAAATCTTGAAGAAATTTGGAATGGAGGATTCAAAACCAGTAAGTACTCCTATGACTACCAACTATAAATTATCAAAGAATGATGAATCTGCATGATGAATCTGCGTCTATTGATGAGACACTTTATCGATCCATGATTGGAAAGCTACAATATGTTGTTCACAGCAGACCAGACATAACACTTGCAGTAGGTATAGTTGCAAGATTCTCTGCAAATCCTAAGGAAACACACATGACAACAATCAAGAGAATTTTTAGATACTTGAAAGGCATTGAGGATTATGGCTTAGTATATCAGAAAGGAAATGACTTTGATTTAAAAGTTTATACTGATGCTGATTGGGCAGCCAACATTGATGACAGGAAAAGCACAAGTGGAGGAGCTTTCTTTTTAGGAGAAAGACTAGTGAGTTGGCTTAGCAAGAAACAAGGATGTGTTTCACAATCAATAATAGAAGCTGAATACGTTGCTGCAGCACTGAATTGTACCAACATAGCATGGATCAAACAATTGTTGGAAGGTATAAATGAGAAAGTTACTGAGCCAGTAACTATATTCTATGACAGTACTAGTACCATTAACATTTCAAAGAATCCTGTTATGCACTCTAAGACAAAGCACATCTCTATCAAATATCATTATCTTAGAGAAGAAGCCCAAGAGAAGAAAGTGGTGTTGGAGTATGTTAGCACAAAGGAAAAAATAGAAAATATCTTCACCAAGCCACTGCCAAGGGACACTTTTGAGTATCTCAGAAGTAAGTTAGGGGTCCTACCCTATCTTCTACTCACTGACCGAGTTCGGTGAAGGCATCAATTCGATGACTCTACAAAATATCTTTAGGAGTTGATGCTGATCTACACACTTTAGGAGGTTTTCTAAAGGTGTGCAGGAAAAAAATATAGGGAATAGGAATTGAAGACAAAATGCTCCAACTGAGACTAAGTTGATACATAATAGCAAGAATTCACTCTACACAAGAAGAAATTATGTTTTAGTTAATATTTTTTTGGCATTGTTGTCAAAGGGGGAGAAGACTGAAGAAAAGCAAGACTGAAGAGAAAAGAAGAGAAGACTAATATATGGGGGAGAATTCTGATGACGGAAGGAGAGCATTTCAGCATTTCAGAATCTCACAACAATCCAAATCAATTAGGTCAAATCAATTGGTTTTGCCATCAATGCCAAAGGGGGAGATTGTTGGCATTATAACAGACAACTGAAGATATTCGGCACTTCAATAAGGATATTGAGAAGGTTGTTGATGATTATGGATACAACTGATTAAGGATGATTATTGATTAGAAATTCGATAATCTGATTAGGGGATTTGATTGAAGAAATTCATCCAATTTATAGACAAATTGGAGAGAAAGACAAGATTAGCATGATAATGATTCGAATGGAAATTCAAATCAAGAATAGAAAAATTATGACATGTGTATGACAAATTGCTATGCAAGGATTTTATGACAATTTATGACAATTTATGACAAATTTCTATGTCAAGAATTGATTGATTGTCAATTATGACAAATTATGACAAATTTCTATGTCATTCCCATGAAATTAGGAGAAAAATAGGAGGAAATTGAATTAGAAATTAGGAAAATTAGAAAATTGGGAAAATAGGAAATTAGAAAATTTAGTGAATTAATTAATAATTTTTCATTTATTAATTAATTCACAAAAAGAGGAATTATTAGCCAATTAAATGAACATTTAATTGTGATGAGAAGACTTAGGATAAATAAATAATTTATTAATCCTAGAGGAAGAAATGACACACAAGATTAAATGATTAAATCATAAAACCCTAGAAGATGAATTAGCAATGCAAAGACAACAATTAGGTCTTGATTGAAGATAATTGATATCGATCATGATTTTAAATTGATAAATGACCAATGTGATAAATGATTTGATTGAGAAAATGCACCAATTGATGAGGAACAATGACACATTGATCCAAATTGACATAATTGAGACACACAACGATCGATGACAAATCGATCGCAAAATGACAAGATCGAACATGACAACGATTGATGACAAATTGATCGTTAAAATGATAAGATTGAAAATGATAAGGATTGATGATAAAATGACAAGATTGATAAGAGGACAAAACCCTAATTAGGATTGACGATGTCCAAAATCATGACAAATGAGCATGCACATTGATGCAATAAGATAAGATCGATTAAAATCATGACTGGAGAGTGTTGTTGACAAGACCAAATTCGAGAGCGAGACGATTGAATAATGTAGAAGAATGACTCGATGCTCGCAAATGATAAAGACCAAATGCGTGACATAGGAGAAATGTTAATACGACGCAAAAACCTAAAATAAGGCAATGCGCAAATGTTAAAGTATGATCCTGCAAGCGTTGACCATTTTTAGGTGTCTACATTTTGCCCCTCTTTGAGACAATGCGATTTTAAGCATTGTTTCAAAGAATAATAATGAAAATGCCCCAGACAATGACAATGACATATGCATGTCCCCTCGAGGAATTGGCCGGAAACATGCAGAAAAGAGGCCAATTGATTGATAAAAATGATAGGATCGAACGGATTGCCAAGACTGATGGAAGAAATGTTAGTAAGAAGAAATTAGATAGAGGATAGTTAGAGACAAAGAAAAACTTGCTTTCAGTAATGCACTTTGTAGGTGAGAACCTTTATTTTTATGTAGCAAAATGGATGCGTATCATCATGGCATTGAAGACCAGAGCTGAAATGCAACCCTTTTTGCAAAAGACAGACACATTGCAGACAAACAACAATCACAACAAAAAAGAAAAGGACCATGAACCATCCCGGTCACTCTAAATCACTCAGTGACATCATGGAGCAACATAGGAACATGATTGAAGATAAATCAATAAATGATAAGACTCGCTAATTCCAACAAGTCAAACAAACACCTTGATCTTCATTGTCAAAAGTTGAAAGTGTTGATAGGACGATCATGCTGTCTGGTTTCAGGACATGTGATACCCCGTCTAAGACAAGACATAGTCTGGTTTCGAGTATACCACACCCTGTATAAGACCCATGATAGTAGAGACAAGGACAAATGATTTTGAGGTTGATTGATATGACAATTCGGATCAGTTTGAATGTCTAGTTTGATTGAAAAAAAAGTTCATCTGTTTACGCATGATTTCATTAAAGCACAATGTTTAATTGTGTGTCGTTGGATGTATGCTCAGTGATTTGTCTTATACACAAAAAGAGATTTTGTTTTTTTGTTTTGCTTTTCGAGTGTGTACAATTTTTTTGTGTTCATTTTTTTAGGACTTTATATGACTTTTTAGATTTTTTCAAGACATTTTTCAATTTTTTTGAATTATTTCAGGACATTATTTGATTTTTTTGAATTATTTCAGGACATTTTTCAATTTTTTTGAATTATTTCATGACATTTTTCAATTTTTTATGATTTTATTTCAAGACATTTTTCAATTTTTTTGAATTATTTCAGGACATTTTTCAATTTTTTATGATTTTATTTCAGGACATTTTTCAATTTTTTATGATTTTGCCCCCAGTGTCTAGCAAGGCAAGTAATATGACAGGTGAATAAATAGGCTTTCTAAAATGATGGTGGATAGAGGGAAGACAAAGGCCTTTTATTATGGAGACAATACGGATGCAATTTTCAAGGGCTATTGTGTGATGGGACAAGAGATTGGATATGACAATGTAAAGTAGGAACATGGCATGAGGGACATGTCAAGAGGTTTTTGAAACCATGTTTAAATTTTGCGTCCTTATGTCAGATCAAGATCAAGGAATGAAAAAGAGTGTATGGATAGTGATAAGATATGGATAGGATAAGCAAGACCAAGAATGGATAAGGGACATGGACTGAAAGTCAGGATAGGATAAGGGATGGTGGCAGAAAGATGCAATAAGCTAGGGAATATGGATGAAAGGTTATAATAAGCAAATGGATAAAGACCAAAAGCTATGATAGACTAAAAGCTGCAAATAAGATGCATGATGCTCATGACAATCCTCAGCCTTGTCAAGATCAAAAGTGGAAAGAGGAAATGAATATGAGGGACAATAGGATATGAAGGGTAATGATAGGGGTTCGATAGGATAATGAAGGGCAGTAGGATATGAAGGAGGAAATCTGCCCTGAAGTGTGGTATGCAAGAAGTTCATGGATTACGCATGGCACCTATTTGCCATGTTTTCATCACGGTACTTGCCCAAGGCGCCTGTTTGCTAGGTTTTCACTAGTGGACGAATTATTTTTGCTTTACTTTTTTTCTTTCTTTTTTTTTTCTTTTTTTCTTTCAATTTTTTTTTTTTTTTTTTTTTGAATTTTTCAAGAGAAGATGGACACATGATAGGGGATGGAAGAAGGACTCAAGCATCTTTTTTTTTTTTTTGGATAGTAGCCTTGAAAAAAATGGACCATGACCTTTGAAAGTATGCTCAAAGACGTTGGTAGGATAAGGACATAGAAAAAGAGATGAAACTAAGGCTAGGATTTATGCAAAGGATGGGATCAAAGGGATCGAAGGATGGAAAATATGCATTGGATAATGGATAGGGTATTGGAAGAATTGGGCTTGAGCTAATGGAAATGAAGGCAAGATTGACATTGGCACACACCTTGAGGGGTGATGGATTGATGGAGGAAAAATGGATTTTGGATATGGAGATTTTGATGAAGGAATAGCTTGGGATTTGCGGACATAAGGGCCCAAAATGGATGAAGGAGGTGATGGAGGAACAAATTTGAGAGCTTTGGATGGAGGAATAGCAATTTTAGATGCCAAGTTGGATGTTTCTTTAGGCTTTTGTGCTTCAAGGAGCCACTTAGGGATCCACATGGTTTTTTATTTTTCATGCTTTTGTGGTTCCTTGGAGTGAATTGCTTGCACAAGGGATTTAGGAACCCATATATATTTTGACTTTGCTTTATTTTTCTCAGTGGGCCTTTGTGGCCTTTTGGATATTTCTTTTTCTTTAGAGATCATATTTTGCTTTGTTTTGACATGTCGATTATATTGGACATGTTGATCCTTGAATGCATGTGGATTGCTAGACTTATGACTTTTATACTTGGCATCCAAATTGCTTGGAGGGGGAAATGAATGCATGGATGGATATGAATGAAATGGACTTCTTTTGGTTTGATGAAATTTACTCAAGGATGTGTGCCTTTGCTAATGTTGCATAGGAGATGGAGGGATATAGGCACCTAGAATGGATGGAAGCGGTGATGGGGAAGGTGGACATTTGGATTTTGACTTTGAAGGGATACCAGTGCCTTGAGTGTGAGCTCTGTAGACATGACCATTAGTATATTCTTTGATATGGAGGGGTTCTTGCTCATGAAGGTCTACTCCTTTGCCTTTATGAATATCTTGACTTGTAGGATACTCTTTTCTTTGGGAAGAAGACGCGAGTCCATGATGAGATGGATATGATATGAGAGAAATAATGAGATCTTGAAGTGGATTGGATTGCACCAAAGTGGAAGAACCCATTATGCATGTCGAGGGTTCATGAACATCTTGCACTGACATGTTAGAATCATGAGGGGGATTAGGATCATGAGGGGGACGAGGATTGTGTAGTGGACATAGTTCAATGACAGGCTCTTCAAGAGATGGAATGGGATAAATAATGAGATCATCAAAAGAAATATGATCTTGGAGTGTATATGGAGCATTAAGACAAGGAGATGGAGGAAAAAAAGGATCTTGTGGAGGATTTAAAGGAACAATTTGATCTTGAGAAGGAGGAAGATCATTGGAATCCTCTTTAAAGGTGCTTTGCTCTTGACTTTTAATAGGATCATCGGAAAGGATGGAAGGGATATCTTGATCTTGTTTAGGAAGTGGAATGTCAATGGGATTTGAAAGGATATTGTGTTCTTGGAATGGAAGGGGATCATTTGGGATTGGATGGATAGGGATATCCTGATCTTGCTCAGGGAATGGAGTGTCAATAGGACTTTGGATAGGATGGACAAGAATAGGGGAATCATCATGAGTTTTTGGGAAGATGAGATCCTGGTCAACAATTGGATGGGATGATAAGGTTTTGAGATCTTGATCTTGATCTGTTTTAACACACGTTTCTTTATGCTCTAAATTATCCTCTTGACATGGGGTTAGTCTTTGGATATGCATGGAGGATTCTGGCAAGGGCTCAATGTTTTGGGATGAAGGAAATGCACTTTGAACATTTGTGATGGATTCTGACAAGGAATCAATGCTTGAACATGAGGAAGAGGGACTTCGAATAGGGTCCTCTAAAACAAGAAATGGCAATAAAGTGCATGGTGGCATTAGGTCTTGTATTTCTGAAACATGACAAGGATGTGCATCATGAATTGGATTATCTTGGCAATCAATTATGGATAGCTCTTGGCTAATTGCATCCTTGGGTGTATTGTTTGATGAGGACAATACGGAAGGTTCTTGGGAAACTTCTAAAGGTGTAGGGATAGATGCCACTGGAGAATCAATTTGTTTGTGGGGAGATGAGGCATTGCTAGACATAATTGTATTATCTTGATCTCCCTCAAAGAATTCACTTGGTAGTTTCCTTAATATCATTTCAATAAAGCCACCTTTCTTTCGAGGTTTTGACATGGTTGTATCTGGAATTTGAACTTGTTTGGCAAGGGGTTGGTTCTGATTTGATATCATGTTTTGATTTCAAACTAGATGTTGATCAAATTAGTTTGACATGTTCAAAATTTGGCTTGGTGTGTGCTGCAACCTTTGTTTTTGAATTTGTGATTGTGGTTGTTGATATTGATATGTTGATTGAACTTGTTGATATTCCACCATCGATTGAACCATTTGTTGACATTGTATAGCTGGTTGGACATATTGTTGAAATTGAACCATTGGTTGTGTTGGTTGAATAAGTTGGACCATTGGTTGAACCATTGGTTGTATTGGTCGAAAATCTGATTGATAGTAAACACCTTCTTGTTCTTGATGTGAAGGCACATAATGTTGTTGGCTCTTTTCTTGAAATTGTTTCATCATCTCTATTTGGGAGAGGATAGCTGGTATGTCTGATCGTTCAAGAAGAGATCTTACATCAATTGGCTCAATCTTTGGATTTTGACCTGGAAATTTTTGAAACACTTTGGACATTTGTGATCTATTCTTCTCAATGTTTTTCACTCTTTGTTCCAATATCTCCTCTTCTTGAGCTAGTTTCTCCTCTAGTTTTTGTATTTGGAGATTTGTTTCATCATAAAGAGTTTGATCGATATTGCCTTGTTGTTGGGTTGGATAGGATTGTGATTGCATTGTCGGTTGATATGTCAAAATTTGTTGCATCATTGGTGCTTGGAACCTTGTTTCAATAGACATGTCACTATGCAAATGCAATATTTTTGGAATTTTTCAAGGACAATATATGATATGCAACTAAATGCAAACTAAATAGACGAAAATGCAATCTATGACAAGAATGCAATCTATGTTTTTTGGTTGTTTTTCAAGATTTTGACAAACTTTTTGGAATGAAAATCTAAAAAGAGACCCTTAGGAAATTGAAATGATGTCTAGACCTCAAAGGACAAAAGGACCAAGTGACAAAAGGACAAAATGACAATGTCTCCCCTATATGCTTGGATACTAAGCTAGGTTTGACCAAATGACATGGATAAAAAAAGAAAAAAGTTTGTTAAGGTCAAGACTTCCTAACAATGACTTAGGGTTTATCAAAGATTTGGAATTACTCAAGTATGACAAAACCTAGTTTTTGAGACTATATGCAAAGGGACAATTACTATGCAAATGACCTTAATATGATATGATAATGACTTAAGCTTAATGAAAAGACCTAGGGTATGCAATGTATGACAATGGTATGACTTTAATGCAAGAGGACATATGCAAATGGATGACTCTTATTGATAATGCAAAGGAGTATGACCTAGGTGGAACCTAACCTTGGTACTTGACAAATGACTTTGAAAAATGCAAACCTAAGATGAACCTAAATCTAAGTGACATGAATGTTGAGACAAGATTTTGAAAAATATTTGACAACCATTTTTGAAGATGTTTTGAAGTTTGTTGGATGAAATGATTTTGGGTTTAACCTTGTTTTGAATCAATTTGCCTCGCTTTTGAAATGAGATGCAATTCAACTTTTGACAAGTAAAGAAGACAAGATATTTTAACATAGACTCAAGACAATCATGCTCATTCCCACATTTCTTATGGTAGGAAAAGACATTAGGTACTTGAGAGGTAGACTTGTTATGGGATTCAAGGAGAATACATAGATGCTTGACCCCACGGGCTCCCCTCCATGGAACTCACTTCTCAGGGCAGCCAAGCATCAGTCCCCATGGAGAACTTAGTATCTCTTCCAAGAATCCAAAGTTGTCCTTCTCAAGCAACTAGAAGGGTTTTTGGCCTCTAAAAACAAGGTGTTTAGTAAGGATTTATGTTAAGCGTTACTCCTTGATGTCACGTAAGCGTGATTGAGACATTAAGCCCATCAAGATACCAAACAAATGTAGTTGCGCAAGCATGATTTAGACCAAGAGGCCCTACTTAGATGTTGATATGAGAAAGAGTTCAAGGGTCATCACTTCCCAAGTAACTGCAATTCCCACGTAACCCTTCCTTCAAAGATTTCACTCATCAGGTATTTGTTTATAGTGAGTTAGAATGCCAAGGTATTCTAGCCATACTCACTTTGGGTCGTTCCCTTCTCACGATTATCACTTGCTTGCAAAAGCAAATGGTCGGGAAGGCAAGCCCTCTAAAGAAGACACACAATCAAAGACACAAGCATGGTATCGAAGATCTGGATTTCTGATCACCCTAAGAAGGATGAGAGCATACTCTCTTACTCCAATGTCACACTCAACAATCAAAGAAAAAACATGTTCATTCCAACCTATTTAGAAAATCACTAGGTGCCTAAAACATTAATGACAAACACCAAGTTTAGTTGTTTCTCCAAGGCAACCTACAAAACCCAAGTTAGAAGTTTGAGGTGTTTATTCTTTGACTATCAATTCTGCATAAAACATGTTAGTAGTTTCATTTGTTGTCTTTGCCATGCATATGCCAAGATGCTGCACAGATAATTAGTACCAAAGTCCAAAAAATAGAAAATAGAATGCAAAAACAAAACAAATTTCAAGTAAAACACTACATTTTTACCTCTGTTCTGGACTTTACACAGGCGCAGAAGTCATGACATAGGCACAAAATGTCTTCAACACAGGCACAAGTTGCTTGACACAGGCGCAGGTTGTCTCACACAGGCGCAGAAGTCCCCAGAAAACCCTGCACTGCCCTATTTTTGGGTTTTTTGACCTGCAAATCAACTCAAAAGCACTCAAAAACATAGTTAAGGGGTTAGATGGTTAGTGTTCATGTCGGGTTCACCAATTAATGTAGCTTAGGAATTTGGGAATCATCACAAACAATATAAAAACTAATCATTAGCTCAATCACGAAAGCACAATTGCAATGATCTATCCTAATTACATCCAAAAAAGACATAAAGATAAAACATTCAAAAGTAAATACTATGCAAACCATATGCAGATCTGAATGCTTCCTTCATGCAGCTCCATTGTTCTTCTTTCCTCTCCAAATAGTTTGGTTGTGGATCTCACCTACAAGTGCACATACATGATTGAAAGCAAGTAGGTAAGAAAATTGCTCAAAAGTACTCGAAGCGTGATTGATTAGAAATTCGATAATCTGATTAGGGGATTTGATTGAAGAAATTCATCGAATTTATAGACAAATTGGAGAGAAAGACAAGATTAGCATGATAATGATTCGAATGGAAATTCAAATCAAGAATAGCAAAATTATGACATGTGTATGACAAATTGCTATGCAAGGATTTTATGACAATTTATGACAATTTATGACAAATTTCTATGTCAAGAGTTGATTGATTGTCAATTATGACAAATTATGACAAATTTCTATGTCATTCCCATGAAATTAGGAGAAAAATAGGAGGAAATTGAATTAGAAATTAGGAAAATTAGAAAATTGGGAAAATAGGAAATTAGAAAATTTAGTGAATTAATTAATAATTTTTCATTTATTAATTAATTCACAAAAAGAGGAATTATTAGCCAATTAAATGAACATTTAATTGTGATGAGAAGACTTAGGATAAATAAATAATTTATTAATCCTAGAGGAAGAAATGACACACAAGATTAAATGATTAAATCATAAAATCCTAGAAGATGAATTAGCAATGCAAAGACGACAATTAGGTCTTGATTGAAGATAATTGATATCGATCATGATTTTAAATTGATAAATGACCAATGTGATAAATGATTTGATTGAGAAAATGCACCAATTGACGAGGAACAATGACAAATTGATCCAAATTGACATAATTGAGACAAACAACGATCGATGACAAACCGATCGCAAAATGACAAGATCGAACATGACAACGATTGATGACAAATTGATCGTTAAAATGACAAGATTGAAAACGATAAGGATTGATGATAAAATGAAAAGATTGATAAGAGGACAAAACCCTAATTAGGATTAACGATGTCCAAAATGATGACAAATGAGCATGCACATTGATGCAATAAGATAAGATCGATTAAAATCATGACTGGAGAGTGTTGTCGACAAGACCAAATTCGAGAGCGAGACGATTGAATAATGTAGAAGAATGACTCGATGCTCACAAATGATAAAGACCAAATGCATGACATAGGAGAAATGTTAATGCAACGCAAAAACCTAAAATAAGGCAATGCGCAAATGTTAAAGTATGATCCCGCAAGCATTGACCATTTTTAGGTGTCTACACACATATTTTTCATGTGGAAACCCAACTGAGAAAAACCATGGTGGGGATGAATACCCACAAGCTATTTTTGAACTCTTTAGAAGTCTGCTTTGTTAGAAGTCTTGTCCGGTTAGAGACATTACAATAGGTTCTGCTAGGAACCGATCTTGTTAGGGATCACCTGGTTAAGGGATGGTACAATACCTAGTTAAGGGTTAAACCCTGTTAAAGGTTACCTTGTTAGAGGATTTCATGAACTCAATAGCTAAAGGATTCCAAACTTAGTAGCTTTGAATTACCCTGTTAAAGGATTTTCAGCAAGCCGGTTAAGGCTACCCTGTTAAGGGATTTTCTAGTTGTTGAGGTGGTTAGAGATCAATAGGTATTACAATGATCTGGTAATAGCACTCAATGCCAATGCAGATCCACTTGAGCTCCTCTTCACCTTCTGTACTTACACTCTGTAGGTATCACTTCTCTCTTTTTGGTATGGCAAGAATCACGTATCCCTTCTCTTGGATACACATACACAACTTTTTTCCAACAACCTCAGAAAGAGACACAACATCGACCTTATAGGAAAACAGATAGGTCGGTAGCATAAACCCTAAACCCTAAACCTGTTAGGTTAAGGAATTCAAACAGTTCAATCCTGACCATTCAGCACACTGCATTAAATGCAGCAGATCTTGATCCAAACTCAAGAGATTCTCCATCATCCATTTCCACTGATTTTATGGCAGCTAATAACCCATCACATGTTATCACCATTTTACAGAGTTCACACATTATCAAGGTAGATAGGAACAATCTCCCTCATGCAAGATCCTTCACGCACACAGGCTTACATGGAAACATGATCTATTCTTCTTTACAATGCTAAGTCATCACACAATATCATCAGTTGAGCCACACAGGCTTGAAGCACGTCAACTGGAAACCCTAAAGTTGAGACTACCAACCGGTAATCATACAATACTTCCATATGTTAGTTCCCATAACTATATACCGATTCATCATGAACAAGCACACCGCTTCACTTTGGCACAAATGTTGGTTCACAGTGTTATACCGGTTCTCACATATGCCGGTTCACACCTCTTCAACATATTGACATCAATGACAACATACAATGCCATTATGTCCTCATACCAGTTCACATAATGCCAACATTACCTATTGGTCAAAACTGTATCACCTCCCATTTGATCCCAAATTTCTTTAGAATCAAATGTGATTGTACTATAAATACAACCAACCAAATGACAAGTAGATACCCTTAACCATGAAATTCTTCTAGGTGTTCCTACTACAATTTCCATCATCTATAGTTTGGGAAGTCAATATCCTCATAAGTTCAAGCATGTCAGCTCTACATTATAAGCACTTGAACTCCTTGTGAGTCATACATCTCAGGTCTTCATCTCTGGTCAGGTCCAATATTGGGGCTCCAATCATCTCCATATACTGGTTGAGCTATGCAAATGTGATTAGCTGATGATCTTTCAACTCCATCATATCCACCATAGCTTATGACATGATCCTGAATGTACACAATGCCATAAAATGTCATCATTAAGTCATAAATCAAACTGGTTAGCCCAAAAGCATGCATGCCTACATGATCAACAACCAGACCACCATATGTCATTCAGGTCTTTTCTAATACCACCTGAGACATAAATTCTACATTAGATGCTATTGGAGCTATTACAATGATCTCCAACCTTATTGTCTTACATAACCTACAAGTACCTGTTAGCATTGATTCTTGTAACATCCTGCACATACTAATTTCCTGTACCAGTTCATCATCACTACTGGAGCACCTTCCTATAACTCCTAACATTATGTGTCACTTTGTATTTGATTCCAATTGTTAATCTCCATCCAATGACACATCCAGTAGTGATCCAACTCTGATCTATAGGTGGGTAGCCAAAGAAACCACTACACACACTTATCTTGACATTTCTATCATTCATACCAGCAACAACTTGTTCTTCTGAGTTCCCTTCTTCATGGAGGGGGTGGATGATATAGTCAATATGTTACTCCCCCTAAGGTCCTACATCTTCTTTGGGCCTTAGGAGATATCACATGTGCATTGAATGCATAGTTCTAGTCCATGGTCTTCTTCCTCCATACCTGCTTGGTCTCATTCTTCTTCCCATTTTTTCAGTCTTGGGAGCAAGTCTTACCATCTTCTATTGATGGGTCCTTTCATTTCCAGACTCTATATCACAACCAAAAGTAGTTTTGTAGTAGCACACAACATCCACCCCAACTTCATGATTTGGTAATCTCTTAACATATCTAGTTGACCACCTTCTTCTGGTCATGTTGATGTGACTGGCAACCAAAACCGGTGGACCTCTTGATCCTACAGGGAGATTTATCCTTTGGATCCATGCAAGTTATAGACTTTAATATGCTCTAGATCCATTTCTAAGTTGATTATAGCTGCTATACTGACCTCCATATGACTATAAGTTCCTCTTCTTTCATTCAAAATCTCTATGGACAATTCTATTGCAATTATAAGAAACAATATTTGCATAACCGGGAGAGGGGATATGCATGTATCTACTCCTGGATAAATTTTTCTCATATTCATGAAATCTATGAGATCTTAGAATGTTCCTTATAGATCCCTTTCTACATTCTTCTTCCCTATGGCCATTACCATTACATGAAAAGTAATAATTGGAGAAGGATGGCATATGACTTACAAATTTATTCTACCATGCATGGGGAGATCTTTCTGGTTTAGCATATCCATTTCTCCTTCTCTGAGGATGGATCCTAAGTTGTCCATTCTTTGCATTTCCTCCATATGATCTCTTCTTCTCCCATTCCTATCTTTTCCTATGGGTGGTAGCTCTCCTTTGTCCTCTACTAGTAGGAGGTCCTCTTTGTTGTCTTCAGATGTTCTTGCTTCTAGTGAAGCTGTCTTCTCCCATATTCCCTTTTCCTCTAGGATTTGCATTGTTCCTTCTTCTTGCAGCACCAGTCTTCATTCTTGTCTACAAGTCTTCATTAGTTGTGGTTAGATCAACCTTATTTTGAGGAGCATTTCTAACTATGAAGGTCTATCCCTTGTTCTCTCCATTTGAGGAGACAAACAAAATGTCATTGTGGGGGACATTCTTGCTGGTGGAGCATTCATCGACACCACTTCCTAAACCTTCACTGTCCTTGGAATGCTTTTTCTTCTTCAACATCTTGTCCAAGGAATCACTTCTGTCATCAAACTAGATTCTTACCTTGAGCTCATCCTAACACTTCTCAAGGTCATTTCAGAGAACCTCCATTTCTCCAAGCAACTGTTGATATTCTTCATTTTTTACTTCTAGCCTAGATGTTAGATCTTCACACTGACACTCTTTGGTGCCTTCTTCTTGAGACTTCAACTCTAAGATGCATCTCTTAGATTCTTCAAGGCATTTTACCAACTGGTTCTACTCCATTATAGAAGCATTCTTGAATATCTTGTATTCCTTTCTTACTTTTCTGAGTTCTTCAAGTGCATTTACAAGCTCTCTTTCAAGATCAATTTCTGCTTCATCTTCTTCTTCACCTTCACTATCACTGCCAAATACATCTCACTGGTAGGAGTGATCTACATGATCATTCTCAAATTTATGCCTCTCATCTTCTAATTCTTGAGACATGAAGAAGTGGGTTCCTTCATCATCATTGTTGCAGTTGCTGGCAGATCTACCTTCATCATCTGCAAATACATGAGATGCATTTCTCATCCTATCATAAAAATCTTGTTCTATAATAGTGGGCTCATTTCCATAGAGCTTCTTCAATCTCTCCCATAATATTTTTTCTGATCTTCATCTATCCACCTGTGAGGAAACATCATTAGATAAACCATAGGGTATAGCCTTCATAGTTGTTCCATTGCACTGGTTTCTTTTTTCTATATCTAAATCGGTGGGAGGACTAAATTTACTAGGACAACCATTTACAACAGACATCTAGACATCATACCCTAGAGAGGATAAGTGAACTTCCATTCTACAACTCCAAATGAAATAGTTAGACCCATTAAACACCAGAGCTGGGATTGACACTAAACAGACTATTGTGTCCTTAAGCCATAATCTACCCAAGTTGAAGAAAGCTCATTTGACTGAGAAACTACGCTCTAATACCAATTTTTAGACACAATGCACCATGAAGAGGGGGGTAAATAAATGGTTCTCAAAATTCTTCCTTTAACTATCTTATGTGAGCATATCGGTTATCAAATCTAACTCAATACAGACTTACCGGCTAGTGGGGAGACCAGCACAAATGCAATCACACACAAAGAGACATCTCATAACACCAAAATATATAAGGAAAACCCAAGATAGGAAAAACCTCGGTGAGAAATGTTGTTGGAGATTATTGCTCCAATCTAGCCTCACAATCAATCTTTGATTACAATGTTGAGGGCACCAACCTAAGGAGCACCAACCCTTGATTTTAGGGCACCAACCCAAGGAGCTACAACACTTGAACCAAGCTCCAACTCAATGAATACAAAAACATATTTTGATATCAAAGTTATCTTCCTATTACAAATGGATTTTGTAACTCTTCTTCAAATCTCTCTATTGGATCTACTGTCCAGTTCATTGCCGATTGTCTCTCTGTTGTTTCTCTCTTCTGGTT
The DNA here is from genome assembly GCF_030272615.1 of Cryptomeria japonica. NCBI lineage: Eukaryota > Viridiplantae > Streptophyta > Pinopsida > Cupressales > Cupressaceae > Cryptomeria > Cryptomeria japonica. Next base: position 724,030,449 of record NC_081407.1, read on the forward strand.
TCCTCTTATCTCTGTTGGTATTATGGATGTGCTACATTGGTTTTTAAATTGGTAACACTTATCCTTCTGGAGATCTTTGGTTATGTTGAACTGACACATTATGTTCACCAGAAAGTTCAGTGACTTATGCACAGTCGCCAATATATTGTTCACCGATAGGTTATATTGTACATCAACACTGAGGATGACTTGTTATCATTTGGAGATAACTTGGTTATGTCAAAGACATGGTTTGGACACTTCGTTTTTGTATTTGTGTTATTGGTCTAATTGGGTTGACATATTTGTTGTTCCCAACAAATTGGTCTAGGTTATGGACTGAAATGCATTATCTATTCCAGATCAGCACGACACATTATGGAGATGATTTGATCAATTAGATATTGTTGTAAATGCATTGAGCCAACATGATGCATCACATCTAGACTTATCTGTAATTGATTTAATTGTAATATTCTTAATTAGACGACCTACACATTTGGTCTTAGGTTTTGGTATATATGTAAGATCTCATTTGTGAGATAATGTAATAGAATAGAGAGATGGTATATGGTTATGGTATTGTAACACAATATGTGCGAATATTGAAGATCATAGGAGCAGACCATAGAGAAGGTGTGAGGAAGGTTTGAAAGTGATTATCAGAGCTTAACCTATATTGAATCCAACATTGGAGATACTACTTTGAGCAATACATTATCATTGGATTTAATCATCCAATTGTAGTCAGTGTGACTCCTATATTGTGATTGAGCAATGAGCTCTAGGCGGTTGGCCTTTTTGCATCTTTAGACCCCATTTGTATATACATACTATCTATAGTAGTATCATCTGATTGTGGGTAACATTTCCCACCATGTTTTTTCCCCTTACAGAGTTTCCATGTACAAATATCTATGTTATGTGTTGTGGATGTTGTTTCTCTTTCTGTTATATGCATTAGTTTCACCGATATTGATATTAACTGCTAATCTGTCAACTGACATTAAGTTTGGTTTACTCGTATTAAGTATCTTGTTTCATTAAGTTATATTTGGGTTGAAATTAATTGACAACTGATTCACCCCCCCCCCCCCGCTCTAAGTTGCCTCTGGGTCCTAACAATTGGTATCAGATCCAAGTCCTCTTTTTGCAGAAGTTTAACAACTTGAGGAGATTCTATGGAAAATAAATTTTTCAGTAAGGACAATCTGAAACTTGATGGAACTAATTATTGTATATGGAAGATCAGGATGGAGACACATCTAAATTGCATTGGAAAAGACATATGGGATGTTACAAATAATGGCTATGTTAGTCTTACACCGAATCAACCTAATCCACCAACATTAGGTAAGGATCAAGAGAATGATTGCAAATAAATTGAAGTACTCTTGAGTGCCTTGTTAGATCAGCAAATCATGAGATTAATAGACCGATCTACCACTAAAGCTATTTGGGATAAATTGGAGACATTGAATGAAGGAGATACCACTATCAAAATTGCAAAACTGGAATGCTTCCAGGTCAGGTATGAAAATCTGAAAAATGGAAGAAGATGAAAGAATTTTCTTTTTTAAGGAAAAGGTTAATGAAATTGTTCTAGGAATACAATGTTGTTGAGGTTCCTTAAGTGAAGATGAAATTATTTCTAAAGTTTTAAGAGCATTTCCATAGGCATACAAAATGAAAGTAACTGCAATTAATGAGTTGAGAACAATGCCTAATACATCAATATCTAGAGATACCTTGGTTGGAAAAATTTCAGCATTTGAGCTTGAGGAATTTGGTCCTATTGCTACAATTAAGATAGATTTAGCCTTCAAAGCATCATCATCTACATCATCATCATCATCTAATAAATCTAATTGGAAAGCACTTTATGCAAGAGAACTTGAAGATATCAGGAAGGAAAATGAAGAACTGGAAGAACTTGAAGCACTATTTGTAAGGAAAATGCCTAAAGGTCCTATTGGAAGTAAGTATGAAGCTAAAGCACCATTTAAATGTTTTAACTATAATAAAGTTGGTCATATGGTATCTAGATGTCCTGATAGACATGCAAGATTAAGAGAAGAAGCTAAAAGAATATATAATCCTAACCCTTAATATTAGAGATACAGATTTAATAATACTAGAGACAAATCATGTTACTATATTGATGAAGGAGTTACTGATGATTCTGATGAAGAACTGATAGAAAATGGATGGGCTTTTATTGCAATAAAAGAAGATCAACCAACACCTGCTATTCCACCAGTAGAGCAGACCCTGACAGCTAAAATTGAAGAAAAGGATGAATGGATTATAGATTCTGGATGTTCACATCATATGACTGGTGATAAAAGTAAATTCTTATCTTTTGAAGAATACAATGGAGGTCTATTAATATTTGGGGATGACAAAGTTTGTTTTATCAAAAGAAAAGGCACTATATCTTTTGATGGTAAGCACAATACTGACAATGTTTATTATAATGAAGGTTTAAAGCATAATATTTTGAGTGTTGGTCAATTAGTTGAAAAGGGATTTCAGTTAAAATTCAAGAATAGTAAATGAAAAATCATGAATAAAACTGGTTTGGAGATTGCAACCGGTAATCAGACTAGAGGTAATATCTTTCATTTGAATAACAATGAAAAGACATGCTTGATTGCACATATTGATGAAAGTTGGTTACAACATAAAAGACTGTCATGTGAATTTTGATTGCATTATAAAGATTAGTTCATCTAAGGCAGTAAGGGATTTACCTAAAATTGTAAAACCTCATAATCTAGTATGTAAGGAATGTCAAATGGGAAAGCAAGTTAGAACAACTTTTAAGAGTATTTTTGAGAAATCCAATAATGTTCTTGATTTAATTCATACTGACTTGTGTGGTCTAGAAATTGTTATCACTGATTAAAAATGGGTTTTTCCTTTCCCGTAATTGGCTATGATTTTGAAGTCTTGAGTAAGACTCATTTTCAATTACTTTAGCTCTGTGTTAGGTCTTAAGGGTTTAGGGTTTTTTGATTTTAAATTGCCTAATGTTTGATAAAAACCCTCTGGATTCTATTCTTTTGTTACTTTATCCACTTAAGTAATGGGTTCTAGGATCATAGGAAAGTGTTCCCTCTTGTCTTTTGCCTAGGCAGTCATGTGAATTAATCACAAAAATTTATGCCTTATGTGTATTTCTCCTAAAGTTGTCGGGCCCAGTAAGTAGTGTGCATCTTGTGGATGGATCTATGGCTTTTGCTATTTCGCTAGGTGAAGTTGCGCATGGTTCAAAACCCGTAAAGTTGTGAAAAGGCTTTGCATTCTAAATGGCGATTTTGGTCTACTCTAAAGAGGTCTCATCTTGTCCAAGATCCAACAACTAGCATTATTTCAAAGCCTGAACCTACAAGCGAAATACCTTTCCTGAAATGGTGAAAGTGTTTGGTGGGACCCTACATGCGAGGATTTTCTAAGTGACTAAAAGGTGATCAAGTCCCTTTTGATCTAACGGTTCGCGTTATTTCACAGGATGAAAATGCTCGATAGTTATCTTTCACAAAGTTGCGAAATGACTTGGTATTCCATGTAGACAGTCTAGCTGGTCGAGAAGGCGAATAGAGTGGTGGCATGCGGCATAAGCTACAATAGTCAGCAAGTTGGGATTAAAGGCTAAAAGGTGGGTCCCAGAGGTGAGTCAGGTCGTAAAAGGGAGATGACCTAGCACATACAGGTGTCAAGAATTAGTCGAAGCCTAGTGCTTTCTCTTGGCAAATGAAAAACTGACATGTCAGCTCTGAAGGTGACTGGACGCTAGGTGTTCAAAGTTGAGTCAGAGGGCCCACCCCTCCTAGAGTCTATTCAGATGGTTAAGCGCCAGGCAACTAGAAAATGAGCTGACAGCCTGCATGATTTCGCAAGGGTAAGATGCTCATGCTTTATACCCTGTGAAATAGAAAAAGTAAAAGAGGACCGTCCATGTGTCATGATAGATGGTAACGTGTCCATGGACACGTGGTTTTAAAAGAAGCCATGGGCCCGCCAAGGTGGAACGGACAGTATAAAAGAAAGACACGTGACTAACGTTGAGTTGAATGCGAAAGGTTTTTCAAAGCCAGTGATTGAGTGCCATATGGTAGCACGTAGCCAATAAAGAAGTGGGACCTAGTGCAGAGCCAAGGCTGTTAGTTAGTGTAATGGCCGATAGAGTTTCTTTTGATCAGACGGTTGGCGCTATTTTGCAGGACCAAACTGCTCGATGGTTATGCTTCATGAAGTTGCGAAAGAGTGAAAGGAAAGAATTGCAGGAACGTTGTGGCCCGTTTGAGCAAAAAATACAAATTCTCCCATGAATTCAATTTTGAAAGGATGGCCAAAGCATGTGGAATCAATGTTGTAGTTAAGACCTTGGGTACAATATATGATTTCCTATCAACCGGATGAAGGTATCTTTTTAAATAATCATTGCAGAGGAGTAGATACAGAGCTATTTTCTTCAAATACAGAGCAGGTCAATTCAGTTGCAGAGCAAATTCATTCGAGTTAAGAACAGGTTTTCTTGTATTCTTGTGTAGCAATTTCTGTGTGGTGTGTTTTAGATAAGATATTGATTTGTCAATAGAATTATTTAGGGGCAGTATTCTTTTCTTACGTTTTAAAATGGCACCTAAGAGAGAATTTTCTGGGAAAGCCAATTATCCGGAAAGAGCTATCTATGATGATTTTCTTAAACAGCTAATGTTGTCAACTAACCAGGCATCGAAAGTAAAAGAATTGGTGCCTAGAGCTCCCCATTTGAAAGTAGGAGAAGGACTGCATGACAAGGTAATTGGTTGAGAGACCCACAAGTCGGATTGTCTGGGTTGGGGTTATTTAAGGTTGGATTTGGAATGAGAAATTCTCCGGGCCCACAAAATAGTGTTTGGGAGTTAGATGTTGGGAAGTTGGTACTCCTAGGGGTATTTATGGATATGGCTTTGTTGACCCAAATTGCACTTAACTATGATCCAGTCACAAGAAGTATTCGGGACATAAATGGAAAAGCCCTTATTGAGATTAATATTGAAGAATTCAAAACTACTTTTGGGCTCAATGAGTTTACAAATTTTCTAGAACCCATAAATTTCAAATCATTAGCTCAAATTTATAGTGCACAGAGGAGTCATCTTAGGAATGGGCCTCTCAAGGAATTTTTTATGAAGATAGGTGGGTTGATGGTTGTAGGACCCAACACAGAAGAACCCTTTTCATTGAGTATGTTCACCCTTAGGGCTAAGGGAATGTATCAGGCACTTTGCCAAGTTTTGGGAGAAGATGCTGAAGCGAATATACCCAATCACTACTTCTTAATGATTGCTCAGATTTTGAATTCTTCTCTTGTAGTAACATTTGATTATGCTTCTTTCATTGCAGATGCTATCCATGGAGGGTTAACAAGAATAAAGAATGGAAAGGTGGATAGGCCTTTCGGATGGTACTCACTCCTGATGCATCTATTTCTTTTCAAAGGTGGTGATTACTTTGCCAGTGGATTGGACCTTGTGAAAGAGAAACAAGGAGAAAAGATGCCAGTACAACTATGGAGTACTGTGTTGTCATGGGATAGAGAGGATGCCAGTTTCTTGAAGTTTGACAAATACTTTGCATCCAAGATTAGGACTCTCCTCTGCTCAGAGAACAATCCCCAAGGTTCTTTTGGAATTCATAAGACCAAAAGAATTTGCAGAGAACATAAAAATTGTTAACAATTGGGGTGATATTTATCTATACCCAGTCTCAAAAGTTTTCAGAGTTTTTGGTTTTAGAGGCACCCCATTCTTGTTACCCTATCAGCTCCCTCTCAAAGTGGGAATTGCAAAGATCCTTAGACAAATTGGTGGTGTATAAGAGGTAGAACTGATAGGCAGGGGTAAAGGGACAATTTTCTCTACAGTTACCATAGCCTACCAATTTGTAATAACAAAAGGAGGTTGGAATTGCTTTGAGGATTTTCTCAAGCCTTATCATTTGTCTACTGCAATATCTAGGTGTGTTGATCCATAAGATTTCTTCAATGGCATGTTTAGAAAGAGAGCAGCGTGTAGAGGTAGGCCCCATCAATTTCAGTCTCCTGAGGACCTCATCAGAAATTTGTTTGATCTAGATGAGTAGGAGCTGAGGAAGGAGAAATGGGTGGCTTATAAGAAAGCCTTGGATTTTGTGCATCAATTTGATGCCAGCTATGACCCATTGTCTAGCTTTTTCCCTTTGGAGGAGAAAATAAAGTTTTTAATTGTTTGCTTTGAGGATGTGATGCAGAACCTAAAGGAGAAGAGAGAAGCTATGATTATAGGCAACCCTGAAAAGGCAAGAGCAGTCCTAAGTAGGTCAGCTTCCAGCAAAGCAATCCCTCTTGGTGATTATACACTGCACAAGAAATCTAGTTACAGTGTGTTGATGCCTACAATAGGGGAGCGCTCTACCTCTAAAGGAAAGAGGAAGATACAAGATGTCATTGACATCCAAGAGAGCCCAAAGAAGTAGAGGGTAGGGAAAGAAGTACAATCAGATGCACCTTTGTTTTCTCCATCCCAATCCCCTACCTACATAGGAGATGAGTAGGCAACAATTGAGCAACTTCTACAATTAGGCAGTCTAGGAGAAATTGCCTATACATATGATGAAGTAGAGGAGGGTATGCTAGAAGAACCCCTTGCCGCTAAAATGGACATTACCACCACTAAACTCAAAGGCTGGGAATGAAATTTTAAGATAAATCAGGCAAGTAATGTCTTCTTGGCTAACAACAATTTTGTCACATCAGGAGCATTTATACAATTTATATGGAAACAGAACATAGATAGGTACAATGCTAGATGTGAAAAGAGAAAAGGTGAACAACCTAATAAAGATCCAGCCTTGATAGAGGAGGAAATAAAGCAAGAGATGATAGAAGAATTCAAGACCATCATCCCTAAGCAAGGGAGAGATATGGTGGCACAAACTAGAGTGCTTATTCTACCTGAATGGGATATAGTAGATGCCTTGGTACTAGACGCAGTGCAAAAGGAGACCAAACCCATGGAGGGAATTACTTTCAGTAAGGATAATGCTGCACTCATCATGTGGTCTCTCAAGAGAAATGAGAGTAAGAAAAGCAAAGATACCCCAGGGTCAAGTTACCTTGGTGGAATGATGGTGAAGAGAGTGCAGAATATAGGGGTGGTGGAAGCTCCTAGAACTGTGCTAGAGACTACAAAATTTAGTGTTGCAGTAGCAGAAAAGGAAGCCAAGGAAAAAGAGATCCTCCAAGTCAAGTTGGAGACAATTTTTAAGGCCTATAACTGTGCTAAGGAGGAGGTAAGAGGTAAGGATAGCATCATTGCTAAGCTGCAAAGCCAGTTGACTAGAGAACACTATCAAGGTGACTCTTCAACACTGATGATCTCCTCTTCTCCCGCAAGACCTCTGCCTACTAGCCCTATAATTGAGTTTCCACCATCTCCAACACCCTCCAGCTCTCAAATGGTTGAGATTACTCCTCAAGAATTATAAAATTTAAAACAGGCTCAGGCCTTATATGCAAAGAAGTACGAGGAGAGAGTAAGGGCTACAATTTTCAGTTTTGCAGATACAATGAATGCTTCATTGCTATATAATAACATAGGCAAGATTTATGATATGAGGAATGAGCTAAATGAGGATAAGGCCATTTTGGCACCCATTCTTGACAAGTGGAAGCCCAGAGAGTAGGACTTGGAAGCTATTTGTGCCTCATATGATGAAGCTAGGGCTGATCCTATCATTAAATCCACTTGTGACATTGCTAAGGATCTAGTAAAGCTGGCAGGAGAGGTAGACAATGTTGACAAGAAGATCAACCTGTATAAAAAGGAATACATTGATCAGGTTTTTGAATTGATTCCAGGAGTTTTTGCTAGCCCAAATCAAATAAAGGACAAACAAGTATGGCTTAAAGAATTAGAGGCCAAATTGTCAGCCAGAGTAAAAGGAATTGTTGATTTAGATGATGCTTCCTTTTTTGTTGTGACAATTTAGGTGATAGAAAGAATTAAATCTCATTATGCTTTCCACAATTCAGAGGTTAACAAGATGAGGAATTCTTGGAAAAGGCTGACCAAGGATAAGACAAAGGTGATTAATTTCACGTGGCCAATTGATGATGTGTACAATGAATGGATAACAAAATATGCCATCCAGGAAGCAGAGCAGTTAGAGGGTGCTCTGCAACAACTGGAAGAGGTTACAACCGGACATCAAGTTGAAGAAGCTGTAGAAATAAAAAAGGACTTGTAACTATTTTGTAAAAGGCTTTGTAAGCTCTTTTGGAGAAGAAATGATTGTAACTAATTCTCCTCAGAAAGTCTGAATCTTTGTGCATCCATGTTGTTATAAATGGATACCAGGTCTATGTAAAAAATGATCGCAAAGAATTGTAAGAAAACGTTGCAGAAATTCATATCTGAGCTTTTCTAAGTGTAATGGAGAAAATTCCAAAGTTTTTGTAGTACTTTCTTGAAGAATATATCAATTTACAGACCATTGTCTTTTGAGTAAACTTTGTATCGTCTCCAAGTGTGTTTGCAATTTGTTTACTATTTTCATTCTGAATAATCCAAGATTATTTTGTTTGAATGGGGTTGCAAGGCAATTTTTTAGTAGATGTGTTTGCTAGCTTTTCTCTTTAGGAGGGATATTAAAGATGCGGGGATCACTCCTACGAGTAAATTCTTTGTAGGGAATTTTGAATCTTGATGATCATAGTTTAATTTGATATGCATAAATTCTTATAAGTGTCAGGCATGTATAAGGATTAACAGAAGCTGAGCCAATGGGACATGTAAAGATATTTTGTTTGGGGAGAATTGTCTAAATTTAGATGACTCTGTGACCTTGGATAAGGCACTGGTATTGATTGAAGTTGTCTATTACATGTTTTGTTGGTCACAATACTAAATATGAGTATAATTTTCATTCCTTTGTTTCCATTAGTTTTAAGGTGAATAGATCCACTGGTTTTCTGGACTAGTTTGTTGTGGATTTATCTTTTGAAAGTGTGAATCCAATTCACAAAGGTATACCCACCTGGACTATGAATAAGTCCAAAGTGTAGAAGGTTAAATCAAACCTTGTCATATGTTGTCCTAAGAATTTCCTTCCCCTTAACATTCCTCTTGCACAAAGTTTACTCATTTTATTATAAGGATCTTGAAGTGAGTCAGATTTTGAAGAAAACATAAGTGGCGACTCTACTGGGGAGAGTCACATCAAGGATCTAGACGCGGATTTGTGTTGAAGCTTATAAAGAAAACTATTGTGTGTTTGTGGATTAGACTGCTTGTTTTCATAATTCCCATAGTTTTGTGGGTGGCGACTCTGTTATTTTTTGAACCAGTCCTTGTGAGATACAAATATTTCTAAAAGGAAGACAAGCGAGATGCAAGGAACAAAAAACACAAGAGCATTCATGAAGAAACATCCTCATGAAACCTTGCAAGAAGGTCCGCCAGAACAGGCACAAAGAGGTCAGAAGAGGTCAATGCTTCATGAACCATCGAACTGTATATGGTAAGGCACTTGATCACCCTGTATATGCAAAGTCTATTTCCTCATCTAGAGATTCTGAAAAATGATGTATTAGGTTTCCATTTTGGATTGTTTGGAAATATAGATAATACTCATGCTTTGAATCAAGATTTATCACATGCAAGCTTTTTTGGGAAGGATAGGGCCAGTTTAAATGCAATTAGACACTCAGTGCCTAGAACAGTCGATGGGAATATTAGTTTAATCGACATAGATCAAGTCAATGTATCTGATTTAGAGGAAACTTTCCCTGATGAAGATAAAGTATCTCAAGAAATTGAGGATTTGAATAAAAGAGTTCAACATCTAATTTCCCTAAGAGCCCAAAAGGAAGCGAATAGGGAGAAGGAAGTCAAAGCTAAATTAATGGAGAGAGATAGGCTTCTTAGATAGATAGCTAATCTTGAAGTACTTGCTGAGGAGAAAGAAAAGAGTGATGAGGAAGGTCCTGTGATTAGAGAGATTCTAATCCCCAAAACTAAACAAGCTTACAAGTCAGTAGTCCAGCCAAGTAGGGAAGTATTTAGTGACTCTCAGCTTCCTAGAACTAATGCGGATAAAGGAAAACAGAAATGGGTAGATGATGGAATGGAATCTAAAATTGCAGAAGAGATCTCTCATAGGCTTTCAGCACATGAGAAAGAAATGGAAAAAATGAGGAAAGAAAAGGAAGATCTCCAAATGGAATTGGAAAAGGTTGAGTTGGAAGAAGCGAATCAAGAAGTAAAAAGAAAGATTAGCTACTTAAAGGCTCCCCCTATTACATTTCCATCAGAAGATCTTAGCAAGCCTAATCCTCAACACATTTCCCTTCCCCAGGCCAATACTCAACCTGCAGTACATGCTAATATTGCCTCAGTAAGTCAAATCCCTATGAATAAGTAGTACACCCAAGTACCTCAATCTCCAATCCCAAAAGTTAAAATGACCATGGGAAATAATAATGCTATTACCCCTTTTCAAAGGAGACCAATCAACTTAGAACAATATACACAATTGTTCTTTGATGGGATCCCTGGATATCCCAATCATGTTCCTACTGAGTTAAGAGACAAACTCCATAAATTTGCTGGTAACAATGCTATTAGTGCTAAGGAACATCTGAAGTCTTTTGGGGACCTAATAAATGATTATGAGATAGTGGATGAGGATGTTATCATGAAATTGTTTGTCCAATCCCTGGTTGACCATGCAAGAGATTGGTACAACGGTCTCCCAGTTAATAGCATAGGGTCATGGGAAGATTTTAAAAATTGTTTTCAAGAGCAGTATGGTGACAAGACTAATGTGAGCTTCATGCTCAATGAGTTCAACAACATCAGAAAGTCTATAAATGAAATGGTCACTGATTTCAATGCAAGATTTCAGAAGGCCATGCACAGATTGTATCAAGTGATGAGGTTAGATGACAATATGTGTCTTAATACATACTACAATACATTTGATTCTAAGATGGCCTATATCTTGAGAGATAAGAATCCACATAACTTGAGAGATGCTTTTAGAATTGCCATAAATGTAGAAAGTAACAGAAAAGCATCCAGGAAGTTAGGAAGAAGGACAGATGGTAGATTATGGCAAGAAACAAAACAACAACCTAATAAAGTTGCTAAGGAGGATGATAAGATAGAGAAGTTGGTCATTGCGATGAAGGATCTGACTGCTAAGGTAAACAAAAATGACAAACCTCATTATAACTGGCAAGATAGACCTCCTAGGTTGCATGACATGCCATATAATACTAACTGGAAAGATGGCAAACCCCAAAATGAGAAGCCCAAAATTGCCCAAAATCAGGACACTCCAGATACCTTGAAAGGAAAAATTGTCCATAATATAGAAAACACTCCCTGGTGTATTGCTTGTGATGGACCACATTCTCCTCATCAATGTGTAGTGGCTCAGGCTCTTGAAGAATCTATGAGACAAGAAGCTGAGCCTGATATCAATATGTTTGAAATCATCATAGAAAGTGATGAGGAGTCTATACAAAGTGAATACAGTGATGTATTAGATAATGAAGGGTTTGTTCAAGGACAAATAACCTTAGATTGGCATCCTACATTGAATGTGGTAACAATTGAGGATGAAGAGGTTCATCTTAGAAGGCCTAGTGAGGAAGAAGTAAAAAATCTCACTGAAGCTACCATTGCCAAAGCAAAACACAACTATAATTTGAGAAGCACCAAGAAGGACACTGATCAGGGTGAACCTAGTTCCTTGTTTATAAAAGAGATCACCCAATAGGGTTTAGTAGGTAGTGCTACTAATGTTCTTAAGATTGATCAAGAAAAGAAGGAACAGGTCAAAGGTGTATCAAAGAGTATAGATACTAGTGATATACAAGGAGCTACCACAGTGAAAAAGACAAGTCAGCTCAAGATAAAAAGAGCTAGAACTAATACTAAAACAAGCAATAGTTCTACATTTGACATGAATCAAGCTCTTACTCAAATGAAAGTCACTATTCCATTAGTAGAATTACTGAAGATTAAACAACATAGGGATGTAGCCTTGTCTTTATTTTCTAGTATATCTGATAGTGACACAGTCTTACCCACCGGTTCAGCTAGAATTGGAAAGGATCAAGAGTTCCAAACCCCAGAGGTTTATGTTGGAACCACTATCACTCAAGAGCCTTCATAGGTAGACCCTTTCTATGTTACTTTGCTAGTAAATAACCAGTTGATTAAAAACTGCATGATAGATTCAGGAGCTGCTACCAATGTAATGCCCTATGGTGTTATGAAAGAATTAGGACTATCAGTAACCACTGTGTATGGGAAATGCTATGCCATGGATAACAGAGAAGTACCTGTGATAGGTACAATGAAATATGTAGAGGTAAAAATAGCAGCATTCCCTGAGGCAACTTATAAAATGGATGTTATTATTACTGATACTAAGCCCCATTATGGTATGTTACTTTCCAGGCAGTGGGCAGCAGTAGTAGGAGGAAATGTTCAGCTGGACCTATCATATGCCACCATTCCAATCAATGGAAACTAGGTCAAATTGTACAGAGAGCCATGTGCTCCTAGGGTAATTGAGAATGTAGACCCTAATATGCTCAATTGTATGATTGATGTAGATCTTGATAACTTTAGACTGCAACCAATTTTACCTCAGCTGAAGAATACTGACCCTATTGTGGTCGAATTGGAAGCACAACAATATGGATTATGGCAGATGTATTTTGATGGAACTTGCTCCAAAGAAGGATCTAGAGTAGGTGTTCTTTTTGTATCCCCATCAGGTATGACCTTTAAGTATTCATTCTTATTGGCTTTCCAATGCACAAATAATACTGCAGAATATGAAGCCCTGTTACTGGGACTTGAGGTTGCAAAAAGGCATGGAATCCAGCTATTGAAAGTGATGGGGGATTTAGAATTGGTTGTCTCTCAGGTGAGATCTAAATATGCATCCAAGAATGATAGATTAAAGCAATATAAGCATGCTGTTTGGGATGTTATTGAGCATTTTGATGCATTTTCTATTAATTGGATAGAGCGAGCAAAGAATATTATGGCAGATTTCCTAGCTAATGTTGCTCTGAAAAATGATGATGCAACACTAACTGGTATTTCCACTATGGAAATAAAATCTAGGCCTGCTATTCCTGATAATGTGTACAATTGGCAAGTTTTTGCTGATGATGAAGACATTCTTAGGTTCATCCAATGTGTTGATGATTATGATGGACAGAAGATTGATTGCAATGCACTGGTGGTGGTGGTTGACAATAAGGAAACAGTGTTTGGAAATGATTTAGTCCAGTTGGAAACCAATGAGATACCTAAAGGGCTGGTAGAGTTGGAAAGCATGTTCAGTTATAATGACAGTCACTTACGTCAACAGTCTACCACCAAGCTGGAAGAGTTAGAGGAGGTAAAATTGGGGACTGAATCATCCCCTAAATTAGTATATATTGGAAAGAAGCTACCCCCTCATGTCAGAAATAATCTTATTAATTTATTAAGAAATTACAAACATGTTTTTTCTTGGTCTTATGAGGACCTAGAGGCGTATAGACAAGATCTTTTTCAGCATGAAGTTCCTTTACTTCCAGATGCTAAGCCTTTCAGACAGAAATAGAGGCCCATCCATCCATTGTTAGAAACTAAAATGCAACAAGAGTTGACAAAATTGAGAGAAGGAGGGATTATCAAACCAATAAGGCATTCTTCTTGGGTCTCCAATCTGGTCCCAGTAAGAAAGAAGAATGGGGACATTAGATTGTGTGTAGATTTTAGGAATTTAAATGTTGCTTCCTTGAAGGATAACTACTCATCCCCAAATGTGGAAGCCATGCTATAGAGAGTGACAGGATGTGACCTTTTATCCATGATGGACAATTTCTCAGGATATAATCAAGTGTTAGTGAAGGAGTCTAAATAGTTTAAAACAACCTTCACTACTCCATGGGGAACATATGTTTATGTGAGGATGCCATTTGGATTGAAAAATGTCGGAGCTACATTTTAGAGAGCCATGGATGTAGCTTTCAAAGAATTCATTAACATCATCATGGTGGTTTATCAAGATGATCTAACCTATTTCTCTAAGAAAGCTTATGATCATTGTGGAGATCTAGAGAAGGTGTTCAATAAAGCCTTGGAATTTGGTGTATCACTAAATCCCAAGAAATGTCATTTTGGAGTCACTGAGGGAAAGCTATTGGGACACATAGTTTCCAAGGAAGGAGTAAGGATAGACCCTGAAAGAATTGAAGCAATCAATAAGGTGTCTAAACCTAAGAATGTAAAAGGTATTCAATCTTTCCTAGGAAAAGTAAATTTTGTTAGGAGATTCATTGCAAACTTTGCAGAGATAGTGAAGCCTATTGTCAAGCTGCTCAAGAAGGATACCAAATTCTGTTGGGACCAAGAAGCCTCAAAGGCTTTTGTTGAAATCAAGAAGGTAATTTAGGAAGCAACAATGGTAAAATCTCCTGATTACAGTAAGCCTTTCTCTCTATTTTCCTTTGCTTCATATCATACAGTAGCAGCAGTATTGTTACAAAAGGACGATGAGGGATATGAACATCCTATAGCCTTCTATAGCAAGTCTTTGCAAGCAGCAGAACTGAAATATGAAACCATGGAAAAACAAGCTTATGCTTTGGTCAAAGTTGTCAAAGCTTGTAGGCCATATTTGGTGAATGCAAATATCACTGCCTATGTCCCACATGTTGTAGTTAAGGATATTTTGTCTCAGTCTAAGGTTACTGGGAAGAGATGCAGATGGATCAATAGAATTCAAGAATTCGATTTGGAAATAAAGATCACCAAATTGGTGAGAGGTTTAGGTTTGGCTAAGCTCATGACTAAGTCTAATCTCATGAATGTAGAAATACATAATGTTGAAGTTAGAGATGCTTTAGTCACTAGTATTCAGAGGCAGCCTTGGTACTCAGAGATAGTCCAATTTTTAAGAGGTGCTACATTCTCAAAAGAAATGACACATAATCAAAAAAGAACTCTGAAACTCAAGTCCCAAAAGTATGTGCTCATTCAGGGTGACCTTTTCTGGAGGAAAAGAGATGGAGAGTTACAAATGTGTCTAGATGAATTCCAGGCCAAACAAGTATTGACTGAAATGCACGATGGAGTATGTGGAGGCCATTACTCTGCTAAGACTACTGTTGGTAAGATAATCTAGGCTGGATACTATTGGCCCACTCTATTTAAAGATACTCATGCATATGTTTGGAAATGTGACCCATGTCAGAAATTCTCACCCAAGCTAAAGTATGAAGGAGCCTTACCCCTAAATCCAGTCTCTGTAGAAGCTCCTTTAGTCCAGTGGGGCATTGATTTTATTGGAGAGATTGTTGAGAGGTTAGGGAGAGGTCACAGATGGATCATAGTGGCCACTGATTATTTCACAAAATGGATAGAAGTTGTCCCTACAAGAAGAGTTACTAGTAAAGTTGTCATTGATTTCCTGATGGATAATGTTGTAACTAGATTTGGAACACCTGCAAGATTGGTGATGGATAATGCCATGTGTTTCAGATCAAAAGAGTTTGTAGGCTTTTGTACTAGTCACAGAATACTCATGTCCTACTCTTCACCTTATCACCCTCAGGGGAATGGACAAGCAGAATCCAGTAATAAAAGCCTTTTGACTATCTTCAAGAAAATCCTTGAAGAAATAAGAGATCTTGGGATCAAAAATTGAAGTTAGGTTTGTGGGTAGATAGAATAACAGTCAAGAAGGCCATTGGAATGTCCCCTTTTGAACTGGTTTATGGTCCTCAGGCCAAATTGCCAGTAAATAATCTTCTTCCAGTTTACAAGTTCTTACAAAATGAGGATATGGAGTTATCTGAACCTATGGTAGACAGAATGATCCAAATTGTGGAGGTGGAAGAGCTCAGAGCTTTAGCTCACAAAAGAAATCAGAAGGTCCAATTGCAATCCAAGTACCTTTTTGATAAAAGGACATCATTAAGGAAGTTTCAAATTGATGACATTGTTCTTCAGTGGAATGCAAAAGGACAAGACAAAGGAAAGCACAAAAAATTTGAATCATTATGGATTGGCCCTTTTGTGGTCAGTGACATAAATGGTAAGGATTCATATTTTGTGAAGAATATGAACAACGAAGTACAGGAATTTCTAGTGCATGGACGACTCCTGAAACATTACTTCTCTTGATGTCCATGCATAGTTGGTCCTTTGTTTGTACATATTTTGTTTCCTTCCTGTTTTTCTGTTTGGGTCTATGTTTTGGTCTGTTTCCCAGATTTTTTGAGTTTTCTTGTGTTGAACTTGTGATCAACCATCCCCAATCAGAGCCGCTATTATCACTAATTAAAAATGGGCTTTTCCTTTCTCATAATTGGCTATGATTTTGAAGTCTTGAGTAAGACGCATTTTCAATTACTTTAGCTCTGTGTTAGGTCTTAAGGGTTTAGGGTTTTTTTATTTTAAATCACCTAATGTTTGATAAAAACCCTTTGGTTTCTATTCTTTTGTTACTTTATCCACCTAAGTAATGGGTCCTGGGATCATAGGAAGTGTTCCCCCTTGTCTTTTTCCTAGGCAGTCATGTGAATTAATCGCAAAAATTTATGACTTATGTGTATTTCTCCTAAAGTTGTCAGGCCCGGTAAGCAGTGTGCATCTCATGGATGGATCTATGGCTTTCGCTATTTCACTAGGCGAAGTTGCACGTGGTTTAAAACCCGCGAAGTTGTGAAAAGGCTTTGCGTTCTAAATGGCGATTTTGGTCCAGTCTAAAGAGGTCTCATCTTGTCCAAGATCCAATGGCTGGCATTATTTCACAGCCTAAACCTGTAAGCGAAATACCTTTCGCGAAATGGTGAAAGCATTTGGTGGGACCCTACATGCAAGGATTTTCTAAGTGACTAAAAGGTGATCAAGTCCCTTTTGATATGACGGTTCACATTATTTTGTAGGATGAAAATGCTCGACAGTTATCTTTTGTGAAGTTGCGAAATGACCTGGTATTCCATGTAGATAGTCCAGCTGGTCGAGAAGGTGAATAGAGTGGCGGCACACGACATAAGCTACAATAGTCAGCAAGTCGGGATTAAAGGATAAAAGGCGGGTCCCAGAGGTGAGTCAGGTCGCAAGAGGGAGATTACCTGGTAGATAAAGGTGTCAAGAATTAATCAGAGCCTAGTGCTTTCTCTTGGCAAATGAAAAACTAATATGTCAGCTCTAAAGGGGACTGGATGCCAGGTGTTCAAAGTTGAGTCAGAGGCCCCACCCCTCCCGAAGTCTATTCAGATGGTTAAGCGCCAGGCAACTAGAAAATGATCTGATAGCCCGAGTGATTTCGCAAGGCTAAGATGATCATGCTTTATACCCTACGAAATAGCGAAAGTAAAAGAGGACCATCCATGTGTCATGATAGATGGTAATGTGTCCATGGACACGTGGTTTTAAAAGAAGCCATGGGCCTGCCAAGGTGGAACCGGTGGTATAAAAGAAAGACACACGACCGACGTTGAGTTGAATGTGAAAGGTTTTTCAAAGCCAGTGGTTGAGTGCCACGTGGTAGCACGTAGCCAATAAAGAAGTGGGACCTAGTGCCAAGCCAAGGCTATTAGTTAGTGTAAAGGCTGATCAAGTTTCTTTTCATCGAAAGGTTGGCTCTATTTCGTAGGACCAAAATGCCTAATGGTTATGCTTCGAGAAGTTGTGAAAGAGTGAAAGGAAAGAATTGCGGGAATGTTGTGGCCCGTTGGAGCGAAAAATATGAATTCTCCCATGAATTCAATTTTGAAAGGACGACCGAAGCATGCAGAATCAATGTTGTAGTTAAGACCTTGGGTACAATATATGATTTCCTATCAACCAGATGAAGGTATCTTTTTAAAGAATTATTGTAGAGGAGCAGATACAGAGCTATTTTCTTCAGATATAGAGCAAGTCAATTTAGTTGCAAAGCAAATTCCTTCGAGTTAAGAACATGTTTTCTCGTATTCTTGTGTAGCAATTTCTGTGTCGAAAGCAAAAGAATTGGTGCCTAGAGCTCACTGTTTGAAAGTAGGAGAAGGACTGACAAGGGTAACTGGTTGAGAGACCCACAAGTCAGATTGTCAGGGTTGGGGTTATTTAAGGTTGGATTTGGAATGAAAAATTCTCTGGACCCGCAAAATAGTGTTTGGGAGTTAGATGTTGGGAAGTTGGTAGTCCCAAGGGTGTTTATGGATATGGATTTGTTGACCCAAATTGCACTTAACTATGATCTAGTCACAAGAAGCATTCAGGACATAAATGGAAAAGCCCTTATTGAGATTAATACTGAAGAATTCAGAACTGCTTTTGGGCTCAATGAGTTTACAAATTTTCTGGAACCCATAAATTTCAAATCATTAGCTTAAATTTATAGTGCACAGAGGAGTCATCTTAGGAATGGGCCTCTCAAGGAATTTTTTGTGAAGATAGGTGCGTTGATGGTTGTAGGACCCAACACAAAAGAGCCCTTTTCATTGAGTATGTTCACCCTTAGGGCTAAGGGAATGTATTGGGCACTTTGCCAAGTTTTGGGAGAAGATGCTGAAGCGAATATGCCCAATCACTACTTGTTAATGATTGCTCAGATTTTGAATCCTTCTCTTGTAGTAACATTTCATTATGCTTCTTTCATTGTTGATGCTATCCATGGAGGCTTAACAGGAATAAAGAATGGAAAGGTGGATAGGCCTTTCAGATGGTACTCACTCCTGATGCATCTATTTCTTTTCAAAGGTGGTGATTAATTTGCCAATGGATTGGACCTTGTCAAAGAGAAAGAAGGAGAAAAGATGCTAGTACAACTATGGAGTACTGTGTTGTCATGGGATAGAGAGGATGCCAGTTTCTTGAAGTTTGAAAAATACTTTGCATCCAAGATCAGGTCTGTCCTCTGCTCGGAGAACCCAAGAATCCCCAAGGTTCTTTTGGAATTCATAAGACCAAAAGAATTTGCAAAGAAAATAAAAAATGTTCACAATTGGGGTGATATTTATCTGTACCCAGTCTCAACAGTTTTCAAAGTTTTTGGTTTTAGAGGCACCCCATTCTTGTTACCCTATCAGGTCCCTCTCAAAGTGGGAATTGCAAAGATCCTTAGACAAATTGGTGGTGTACAAGAGGCAAGGGTAAAAGGACTATTTTCCCTATAGTTACCATAGCCCACCAATTTGTAATAAAAAAAGGAGGTTGGAATTGCTTTGAGGATTTTATCAAGCCTTATCATTTGTCTACTGCAATATCCAGGTGTGCTGATCCAGAAGATTTCTTCAACGGCATGTTTAGAAAGAGAGCAGCGTGCAGAGGTAGGCCCCATCAATTTCAGTTTCCTAAAGACCTCATCAGAAATGAGTTTGATCTAGACGAGTAGGAGCTAAGGAAGGAGAAATGGGTGGCTTATAGGAAAGCCTTGGATTTTGTGCATCAATTTGATGCCAGCTATGACCCATTGTCTATCTTTTTCCCTCTGGAGGAGAAAATAAAGTTTTTAATTGTTTGCTTTGAGGATGTGATGCAGACCCTGAAGGAGAAGAGAGAAGCTGTGATTAAAGGCAACCCTGAAAAGGAAAGAGTGGTCCTAAGTAGGTCAGCTTCCTACAAAGAAATCCCTCATGGCGATTATACACTGTACAAGGAATCTAGTTACAGTGTGTGGATGCCTACAATAGGGGAGCCCTCTACCTCTAAAGGAAAGAGGAAGATACAAGATATCATTGACATCCAAGAGAGCCCAAAGAAGTAGAGGGTAGGGAAAGAAGTACAATCAGATGCACCTTTGTATTCTCCATCCCAATCCCCTATCTACATAGGAGATGAGCAGGCAGCAGCAGAGCAACTTCTACAATTAGGTAGTCTAGGAGAAATTGCCTATACATATGATGAAGTAGAGGAGGGTATGCCAGAAGAACCCCTTGCTGCTGAAATGGACATTACCACCACTAAACTCAAAGGATAGGAATGGGATCCTGAGATAAATTAGGCAAGTAATGTCTTCTTGGCTAACAACAATTTTGTCACATCAGGAGCATTTATGCAATTTATATGGAAATAGAACATAGATAGGTACAGTGCTAGATGTGAAAAGAGAAAAGGTGAACAACCTAATAAAGATCTAGCCCTGGTAGAGGAGGAAATAAAGCAAGAGATGATGGAAGAATTCAAGACCATCATCCCTAAGAAAGGGAGAGATATGGTGGCACAAGCTGGAGTGCTTATCCTACCTAAATGGGATATAGCAGATGCCCTAGTACTAGACACAGTGCAAAAGGAGACCAAACCCATGGAGGGAATTACTTTCAGTAAGGATAATGCTGCACTCGCCATGTGGTCTCTCAAGAGAAATGAGAGTAAGAAAAGCAAAGATACCCTAGGGTCAAGTTACCTTGTTGGAATGATGGTGAAGAGAGTGCAGAATACAGGGGTGGTGGAAGCTCCTAGCACTATGCTAGAGACTGCAAAATTTAGTGTTGCAGTAGCAGAAAAGGAAGCCAAGGAAAAAGAGATCCTCCAAGTCAAGTTGGAGACAATTTTGAAGGCCTATAATAGTGCTAAAGAGGAGGTAAGAGGTAAGGATAGCATCATTGCTAAGCTGCAGAGCCAGTTGACTAGACAACACCATCAAGGTGAGTCTTCAACACTGATGATCTCCTCTTCTCCTGCAAGACCTCTGCCTACTAGGCCTATAATTGAGTTTCCACTGTCTCTAGCAACCTCCAGCTCTCAAATGGTTGAGATTACTCAAGAATTAGAAAATTTAAAACAGGCTCAAGCCTTATATGCAAAGAAGTACAAGGAGAGAGTAAGGGCTACAATTTCTAGTTTTGCAGATACAATGAATGCCTCATTGTTGTATAATAACATAGGCAAGATTTTGGATATGAGGAATGAGCTAAATGGGGATAAGGCCATTTTGGCACCCATTCTTGACAAGTGGAAGCCCAGAGAGCAGGACTTGGAAGCTATTTGTGCATCATATGATGAAGTTGGGGCTGATCCTATCTGTGACATTGCCAAGGATCTAGTAAAGTTGGCAGGAGAGGTAGACAATGCTGACAAGAAGATCAACCTGTATAAATAGGAATACACTGATCAGGTTTTTGAATTGATTACAGGAGTTTTTGCTAGCCCAAATCAACTAAAGGACAAACAAGTATGGCTTAAAGAATTAGAGGCCAAATTGTCAGCCAAAGTAAAAGGAATTGTTGATTTAGATGATGCTTCCTTTTTTGTTGTGACAATTCAGGAGATAGAAAGAATTAAATCTCATTATGCTTTCCTCAATTCAATGCTTAACAAGATGAGGAATTCTTGGAAAAGGCTGACCAAGGCTAAAACAAAGGTGATTAATTTCATGTGGCCAACTGATGATGTGTACAATGAATGGATAACGAAATATGCCATCCAGGAAGTAGAGAAATTATAGGGCTCTTGAGAATAGTTGGAAGAGGTTACAACCAGACATCAAGTTGAAGAAGCTACAAAAATCGAAAAGGACTTGTAACTGTTTTGTAAAAGGCTTTGTAACCTCTTTTGGAGAAGAAATGATTGTAACTAATTCTCCTCAAAAAGTCCGAATCTTTGTGCATGCATGTTGTTATAAATGGATACCAGGACTATGTAAAAAATGATTGCAAAGAATTGTAAGAAAACACTACATAAATTCATATCTGAGCTTTTCTAAGTATAATGGAGAAAATTCCAAAGTTTTTGTAGTACTTTCTTTAAGAATATATCAATGTACAGACCATTGGCTTTTGAGTAAACTTTGTGTCATCTTCAAGTGTGTTTGCAATTTGTTTACTGTTTTCATTCTAAATAATCCAAGGTTATTTTGTTTTAATGGGGTTGCAAGGCAATTTTCAGTAGATGTGTTCACTAGCATTTCTCTGTAGGAGGGAAATTAAAGATGCGGGGATCACTCCTACCAGTAAATTCTTTGTAGGGAATTTTGAATCTTGATGATCATAGTTTAATTTGATATGAATAAATTCTTATAAGTGTCAGGCATGTATAAGGATTAATAGAAGTTGATCCAATGGGACATGTAAAGATATTTTGTTTGGGGAGTATTGTCTGAATTTAGATGACTCTGTGACCTTGGATAAGGCACTGGTATTGATTGAAGTTGTCTATTACATGTTTTGTTGGTCACAATATTGAATATGAGTATAATTTTCATTCCTTTGTTTCAGTTAGTTTCAAGGTGAATAGATCCATTGGTTTTCTAGACTGGTTTGCTGTGGATTTGTCTTTTGAAAGTGTGAATCTAGTTCACAAAGGTATACCCGCCTGGACTATGAATAAGTCCGAAGTGTAGAAGGTTAAATCAAACCTTGTCATATGTTGTCCTAAGAATTTCCTTCCCCTTAACATTCCTCTTGCATAGAGTTTACTCATTTTATTATAAGGATGTTGAAGTGAGTCAGATTTTGAAGACAACAGAAATAACAAGAAGTCTACAGGGAGATAGATACTTTATGTAGTGCCCCTACCCTAGTCAGCTTTGCAAAACCAGTTTGACATTGGTTGATTTCCTATGTGGCCTTCTTGAATGGTTGATTTACCATGATGTAATGTTGTAGATTAGATAATACGAATATTGTGCATACCTGTTATTGTGCATTCGCATCGATTCTTGTGTAAGTTTAATTGTTTCCCTAAATCTTGTTATAAATTTTGAGCTAACGCCTTCATTGAATATGTATATATATGTATGCTTGTGTGACTCATGGTTGGAGGAGATTGCAGGAACAGTACCACCTAAGTGCGAGGTTTGTCTCCATCAGGATTCGCAGGGTGGAGTATACCTCTTATATCCTTAGAATTTGGATTAGGTGGTTGTAAAACCCTCATCTCGCCTTAGCCATGATCAGGTGAGCATTGTGTGTGGTCCATCGGGTTTCCTTTTTTTGTTTGTGTTTATGTGTCGTGTGATTGGTGGCTTTCTTAGTTAGCATGCCTTGTGTGTGGTAAAATGGAGTGCTTTATCCTAAGTATTTAATTTGATTTAATGTGTTCATTTACGCATTAGTAATTCAGAAATCAAAATAAATAGGTTTCTTTTAGGTGATTAATCATTAATTAAAAAGATCGCTATATTTATGTTTGTAGCAATTTTAAGTATTTAATTTGATTTAAGGTGTTCATTTGTGCATCGGTAATTGAGGAATTAAAATAAATAGGTTTCTTTTATGTGATTAATAATGAATTAAAAAGATCGCTTTATTTATGTTGTAGCGAATTTAATTTAATGGTTAATTTTAAATAACGAATTTAATTAGTTTATGCATTTTAAAAAAAGAAAGATTTAAAGTTATTTGAAATATAAATAATTTAATCTCTTTTGCATTTTGGTAAAGAATGGTTAATTTTACTTATTTAAGAAAATCAATTTTTATTAGAAAAGCAAGTGAATTTATATGTATATTTGATATAGTGTGAAAGATTGATTTTGGGAATTAATTTAATTAAAATATTTTAGCCTCGTCAATATTGTGAAATATAAATGTTAGCTTAGTTAATATTGAGAAAATTAAAATTAAAGGAGACAGAAGCATTTTAATTTTTAATTGGAAAAACAAGTTAGATTATTTGAATAGTTGAAAAGAATGATTATTTTCATTTTTTATTATAAAAAAAAAGTCCTTAAATTCGAAATTAGAAAATTAGGTCAAATTTTCATTTCTTTTAACCTAGGTTGGAAAATTTTTGGGGGTTGTTGAATATTTGGGGAAAGAAAAATATTTGGATGGAGATTGGGGTTTTTGGAAGGATGGATTTTTCTACAGCTGCAGGTTGGGCTTGTCTTCAAAATCTTGCCAGGAATGCGAAATGAGGTAGGATTCAAATGCATCTCTTGATTTCTTGTAATTTTGGGTATGTCTCTTAAAAAAAAAAAGGTTGTTCTTGAAGATTTCTTGTTGCAAACCTCCATGCATGTTCTTAAAATTTGGGTTTCAGTTTTGAAAATATTAGTTGTTGTTGGGCAAGATTGTCTGAATGGTTTTGTGTTTGAGCAAATCTTGCATATCTGAAGTTTTGAGTATTGGACAATCATGACTTGCTAGGAAAATTTCCCCATTTTGTTGTTTTGATCATTATGGAAAAATGAAATATATATATATATATATAACCAATAGTTAAGAACTTGTGAACGAAGGAAATGGGGGTTTGCATTTTTTGTTGGAATTTCGTTCATTTCCATTCAAATAAAATTGAAATCGAAAATTTAAAAATAAAATAAAAATAAAAAAAGGGAAATTTGGGGGTTTGGGGGGGGGGGCGAGCCGAAGCTCAACCCATGCCCTCCCCTTACTGCCTCCCGCAGAGCCGCGAAGGTAGCCTCTGCGCCCTCCATGACGACCGTAGAGCCCCTACGTCCACCATGTGGAGGCAAAGGGGCTGCGTCCACATGAGTGGCCATAGCTTCCCTGCTCCACAAGGTGGAGGCCGAAGGGACTGTGAACCCCACGACAGCTGCAGAGACCCCAGCTCCATTGTGTGGAGGTCGAGGGTCTGTGTCCACCATGGTGGCCGTAGGCCTAACGGCTAGCATTTTCAACCCTTCATTCTATTTTAAATTTAATAATTTTTTTTTAGTTTTGACCAAGAAAACAAAAATATAAATATATCAAAATTTAAATTTAAATATTTTGTTATTATTAAACTTTAATTAATATATATTACTATTATATATTAATTATTAATTATGGATTGATGTATATTTTAAATATATGTTAATTTAGATAATTTTTTATATTAGTATATATTATTAATTATATATTAATTATTGGTCCCTTTATAGCATATATTTCCAAGGAATAAACAATTGTTGTTCAGTTGATAATTTTTATTAGGTTAGGTATATATTGAGATATATATGTGCTATTTAATATTTTCGGATGGTGAAATTGTTTTTAAATATATGCAAGGGAGTTTTAATTCATTAGGAAATGTTTTCCCATTTCTTTATTTCCTTTTTGTGTATAATTCCTTTTTGTAAAGGGTAAATTTGTGCTGCTAGAAAGGGGGGACTAGATTATGGTTCTAAAACAATATGTCAATGATGTTAATCTAAGGATTAAATAACATATTTAGACAATTAATGCTTTACATACAAGTGAACTAGGTTGAAAATCTAGTAGGGATGTATTTATCTTATGTCTTGATGCATATGAACATAGTGAGTAGAGAACCAAGATTGACCTAGATCTGGATGAGGTAGAAAACCAAAAACAACTTAGATCATTTAGAAAACTTGATCAACCTCTAAATGTTTAAATAAATATGGGAAAAGATTGTATTTTCTGGTTATTGCTTGTGCAATGTTTAATTTTTTGTATTTGCTTTTGTTTAAAGAAATGGCAAAACCTTGATATGCTTGTTAGGACCTTGTCATCTGGTGGCTCTGTGGTTGGCCATAGTAGGTTCAGACCCTAGTTAGGGTACCATCAAACAAGAGACCTTTGTAATTTCTTTTGATGTGTTCAGTTGGATCCATTTCTATGTAGAGATCATTTATGTATTTATTGACCGAAGTGGTCGTTGTATAGTGGTTGTGTTCGCCTAAAAGGCAGAAATGTAAATGATGTGAACCTTATGTAATCTTAACTTAATTAATTGCCAGAGGGGTCTTGCAGTTGAGTAGACCCGGAGATGTAGCCCTCTAGGGGTGAGCTCCGAGATCATTTCTGTGTTATGTGATG
The DNA here is from genome assembly GCF_030272615.1 of Cryptomeria japonica. Taxonomy (NCBI): domain Eukaryota; kingdom Viridiplantae; phylum Streptophyta; class Pinopsida; order Cupressales; family Cupressaceae; genus Cryptomeria; species Cryptomeria japonica. Next base: position 724,056,193 of record NC_081407.1, read on the forward strand.
CTTTTGTCTCTCATGTTTTATGGATAGTACTAGCATGTATGGATGATAACCTGATAGAATGTATAAGTGGATTGGATGAGATTTATTGTAATGCATGTATGTGTAGCTAGGAAATTCAGAAATCATCAAAGCAAATAGTATTAGTAATCTAGCTCAATCACGAAATCTCAAATGCAATGATCAATCCTAATTACATCCAATAAAGACATGAAAACAAGACATCAAAACTTAAGCAAACCAAATGCAGACTTGAATGTCTCCTTCATGTGACTCCATTGTCCTTCTTTCTTCTTCAAATAGTTTTGTTTGTGGATCTCACCTACTAGTGCATACACATGAGATGAAAGCAAGTAGACAAGATAGTGGCACAAGAATACTCGAAGCATGATTGATTCGACAAAGTGATTAGATTGGGATTGAAGAAATTTATCCAATTTATAGACAAATTGGAGAAAAGATCAAATTAGCATGAAGAGATTCGACTGGAAATTGCAAATCAAGAATGTCAATTATGACAAATTATGACAAATTTGCACTTTCTATGCAAGATTGATTGATTGATAATTCATGACAAGATTATGACAAGTTTCTATGTCAAAATTGATTGATTGTCAATTATGACAAATTATGACAAATTGAAATGTCATTCCCATGAAATTAGGAGAAAAATAGGAGGAAATTGAATTAGAAATTAGGAAAATTAAAAAATTGGAAAATAGGAAATTAGGATTTAGAAAATGAGGAAATTAGGAATTAGGAGAAATTAGGTAAATCAATTAATATTTTGTCATTTATTAATTAATTCACAAAAAGAGGAATAATTAGTTAGCCAATTAAATTAAACATTTAATTGTGACACGAAGACCTAGGATAAATAAATAAATTATTTATCCTAGAGGGAGAAATGACAAACATGGTTAAATGAATAAAATCATGAAACCCTAGAAGATGAATTAGAAAATGCAAGAATGACAATTAGGTCTTGACAAAGGATCATTGATATCGATTCGATTTGATCATGATTTTGACTTGATAAATGACCAATGTTGATAAGTGATTTGATTGATAAATGTGCCAATTGATGAGGAACAATGACTAATTGATCCAAATTGACATAATTGAGAAAGACGATGATCAATGACAAATCGATCGCAGAATGACAAAATTGACAAGAAGACAAGGATCGATGACAAAATAGATTGAAAATGACCACGATCAATGACAAATCGATCACATGATGACAAGATTGATAAGAGGACAAAACCCTAATTAGGATTGACGATGTCCAAAATGATGACAAATGAATATGCACATTGATGCGACAGGATAAGATTGACCAAAATCATGACAAATATTGTTATCGACAAGACCAAATTCGAAAGCAAGACAAATGAAGAATGCAGAAGGACTCGATGCTCACAAATGATAAAGACCAAGTGTGTGACATAGGAGAAATGTTAATGCGATGCAAAAACCCTAAAATAAGGCAATGCGCAAATGTTAAAGTATGATTCCGCAAGCATTGACCATTTTTAGACGTCTACAGTATGTAGTCATCTTTTAAATGCAATAAATGAATCATTAAGGAATATACTCTGTAAATGTTAATGAAAATACACATGCTTGGAAAGACCTCATAGTTATGATGATGTTAATAGAGCATTTTGGAACAAGATGCATGGTATGAGTTTAATGCAAAATTGAACGTAATGAATGGTTTAAAGGTTATTAGATGAACTCATCATATCACCTAAATTGTAAATTCTAATGGATGAACTTCATGTTTTTATCTACATTTTAATCTTAATAAATGAACTTCATCTTAATAGCTATAATTGAACTAAAATGGGTGAACTCATTTAGTTATTTATATTTTAATCTTAATAAATGAATTTCATCATATTAACCTTATTTTAACTATAATGGGTGAACTCATTAAGTTATCTATATTTTAACCCTAATGGATGAACTTCATTATGTTATTTACAATTTATCCTTAATAAATGATCTTCATCTTATCAGCTATATTTTTTAACTATAATGGATGAACTTCATTATGTTATTTACAATTTATCCTTAACAAATGATCTTCATCTTATTAGCTATATTTTAACTATAATGGATGAACTCATTTGGCTATTTACATTTTAACCTTAATAAATGAGCTTCATCTTATTAGCTATATTTTAACTAAATTGGATGAACTCATCAAGATAACTATATTTTAACCTTAATGGATGAATTCATATGTTATCTATGCTTAAACTTCAAAGGGGTAGATATCCTCATGTTAGCCTCATCTTCAACCATAATAGATGAACACTTCCTAATTTCTATAATGTCAATTCACTGAACAAATTATATCCATGTTTCAAGTAATAACATGTAATTAAGATATTCTGCTTAATTGGATCAAATGTCGCGAGTTGAGTTAGGTGTTAAGTAATGTAATCACGTTGGGAAACTCCTTAGGTTTTGTTTTGTCTTCTAATGTGTTATCGAAGCTTAGATAGCTCCAATGTATCTTAATGTTGTGTCTTATTATATATAAAAAAAATATTTGCACTCCATTTGTGCATTTTAGCTTTACCCGTTCGGGGTTTCCTGGCGGGGCATTACATTGTATGCTAATCATTGATGACTATTTTAGAATGTGTTGGGTTACTTTTCTTAGGGAGAAATTAAAATTATTCAAGGCAATGGTAGAGAATGAAACTATTAAGAAAATAAATGTTTAAGATCAGATCAAGGAGGTGAATTTTAATGTAAGGAGTTTAATACATTTTGTGAAGTGAATGGAATTAGAAGACAACTATCAACACCCCAGACACCTCAAAAAAATGGAGTTGTGGAAATGAAGAACAAAACTATTCTACATGCAACTAGAAGCATGATATCAGAAGCAAATCTACCTCATGTGTACTGGAGAGAAGCAGTGAATACAACGGTTTACACTTTTAACAGAGTTCACATCAAAGGTGAAACTAGTAAGACACCTTATGAATTATGGTTTGGTAATACTCCTACTCTTAAATACTTCAGAATATTTGGAAGCAAACGCTACATTAGGATAGATGAGTATATTGGAAAATTTGATCCTATAAGTAATGAAGGAATATTTCCTAGTTATTCATCTAAGAGAAAGGCATATAGATGTTTTAATAAAAGATTGCAAAAAATCATTGAGATTGCAAATGTGAAAATAGATGAACAATTTAGAGGAAATTCAAGGTCTATGGATTCTGAACCGATAGTTGAGATGATCATAAATGAACTTATACAGAGTGCACTAGTACAGAATGTGGATCCAGTCACACCAACATCATCAGCCAATTCCACATTGACTAAAGAACTGTTGGCATTTTTTATGTTTATGTTGTGATTGTCATTGATGGACACACTTGTATTAAGATCCCTTTTATATGTATGAGTTAGAGCTCAACTGGTATTTGTTCCAACTGGCATGTTGTATTCTAGTCTTTAGACTATTGGTGATTTTACAGAATGTGTTTCCTGGTCTGAAATGGCATGTCGACTCCAAGCGGTTCGTAGATCTTAAGTGGTACGAGGCAGAAAAGCGGCATAACACATTCTTACCAATATTCATTTTTGTCAAACCGGCAACCGGTATTTTGTATGAACCGGTAATACTCTGTGATGAGTTACCAACCGATATTTTGTGATGAGTTACCAATCGATCGATTGTTTGACGGTGTCGACACACTGACGATGCTTTTTGTGTCGTGTTACTAAGTATGTCTAGATTCATTGAACTTAGGAAATTGTAATGTAATCCTATTGGACCGACATGAAATCAGATTCCTTTAAAAGGACATCATGTCTAGGGTTTCAATCTATTGCTGAAAGGGTTCATGTTGTGCTAGGGTTTAAGGTGATTGTTGAGTTGTTGTAAGAGCGATCTTATCTGAGAAGATCAAGTTGTAACTGAGAGAGAGAGATAGAGAAGACTGAAGTAATGCTGAAATGCTTTAGTAGTGAGTTATAATGGATCTAACCAAGCAGTTTGTGCTATTAGATAGATCAAACACTTGTTGATTACTCACATCTTTGACAAGTCTGTAGCCCTTAACCGGGTAGGCCCAAAAGCCTTTTGTAAAATCCTCTAACAAGGTGGTTCACTTCTGTGAATCTAAAATCCTCTAGCAAGGTAGTCTTTAATCAAACTTATCTCCTAATAGAGATTGAGATTCCTAACAGGATCTATTCTGGTGAAGAACATTGTAAGACCTTAACTGGTCTGGTTTCTATTCTGTAGATAGTGACTTGTGAGTTCCATCTTACCATGGTTTTTTCCCATTTGGGTTTCCATGTCAAATATCTTGTGTTATGGTTGTATTGCTTTTGTGGGTGAATGCTTTATTTGCATTTTGGTTTGCATGTGTGATAACTGGTCTGTCTGTTAAACTGTTTTATCGGTTTATTTTCAAATTGTTTAAGTGTTTAAGGATAGAGATTTTTGGCATACTAATTCACCCCCCCTCTTAGTATTTATCAATTGGTATCAGAGCCTACCTTTCTATAAGTTTAACCACTTGGAAAGAGATATGGGTGAATACACCTTGAGGGAACTTACTCAATGGCTCACTCAGTCTGAGCAAGCCTATGATGATCTTATGGTCAAATACAAGGCATCTCAAGCAAAAAGGAGAGAACATGCAGAGAAGCTGATGGAGCTATCTGAAAATAGTTCCGAAGATGAAGCTAATATGGAAGCCATGATTGCAGAAGTAAATAAGTTGAATGATTCAAATTCCAATTTGAGAAAGGAGTTAGAAGGACTTACTATCCGGTTTAGTCAAGAGCTTGAGAACCGGAGGAAAACTGAAGATCTAGTAAAGGACAAAGATCATGAGATCTCCAAGTTGTAACAAGAGATTAGTGCACTGACTGCTTGCCTTCATGAGAGAAGAATGGAAAAAGATGGAGTACAAGATGAACTGAACATAGCCATCTCTGAAAAATGCAAGCCTAATGGAGATGAATACTGCTATTTCCAAAGAACTCTCTGAGTCAAAGGAAATACTTGCTAAGTTTAGCAAAAGTACTGTTAAGATAGAGCAAAAGCTTGAGTCATCTAGACCGGTAAAGAATACCAATGGACTTGGTTTCTCTGGACATGAGGAAGGAGAATCCTCAAGAATAAATGTTGAAGCATCAAAGAAGCAACCGACACTCAAAGGAAAAGGTAAGCAAAAATTCAAACCTATTTTCTTTAACTGTCTTAAAGAAGGACACAATGCCAATGTATGTAGGAGCAAAGCCTACAATAATTTTCCTTACTTTATCAGCAATGTACCTAGATCCAATAAGTTCAATGGTCATTGTTATGCATGCAACAAGTTTGGGCATAGAGAATTTGAATGCAGGTTTGTGATGAACAACATCGGAAGATATCCTCAGAGGACCCAAGGAGTTGGTCCTAAACCTTTTGTAAACCGGAACTACAACCGGTATAACATCTTCAATCATGAGTCAAGAAGTGGTGGCCATCAAGCGGCAACCGGATGGAGAGAAAGTTGTTGGATTTTTCATGGACATGTTCACACTACTGCTACATGTATAAGGAAGAATGGAAACATGAACAATGGACCTTGGAGAGCACCTGGATTGGTTTGCTATCACTACAACAAACCCGGTCACATTGCAAGATTCTGCAGAAGCAGAAAGAGTAAATCTGATGATATACCAGTCACTCAGAAAGGAGAAATTGATGTTGAAATATGTCAAGTGGACATGAACAAAACTTGGAGGAAGAAACCAACAATGTTGGAAGAGGAACCGGTTTCTACACCTAGTGTGGAAATATCAGAACTGGAAAACTAAGCTCCAAAAAGGCTTACAGGGAGAAAATGGCAAAATGTTTTCGAACCCCCAGATTACACCGGTAAAAGACCTTAATTGGTGTATGATACATGTCGCTTGGTAGAAGATTGGAAATGGTAAAAAGGCAAATTAGGGTTTACGCCCTAATAGAGGAGCATTAATGGCGGTAGGTGAGAGACATGTATAAAAGCATATTTCAAATCATTTCTCTCTATCTGTTTTAGAGTGAAGTAAAGTTTTTCAAAGTGTAGAGCGAAGAAAAGGTGATTTGAGCTAAGATTTCAAGAAATTGACAAGTCTTGAAGGAGATTCAAATTCAGTTTGCAAACGGCTGTGGAGAACACAAAGTGGTGATTTGGCAACCGACGGAGAGTGGAGTGAAGAAGAATCAGGAAGCCCTAAATTTGTGTTTTAAAGGTACTTTTTGTGTTCTTGAAATGCTTTACAATGGCTTTCGCATCTCATACTAGTTCTAGCACATCCATTGAGTCAGAAAGTTTCATTCAAAGGAAGTCCAAATATAATGCCTTATCACAAGTTCTGGCTAGAGTCATAGTAGAAGAGGGAATTTCAGACTATATTGATTGCAAAATAGAAGACCTAGGGTCTTTAGCTATTCACACCTAGTTAGGTTTATTTTGCGGCAAGGACAAGAAAATCAAACCAGAATTTAGTATCCTAGAGAAGAAGAAACTCCATAATGCAGTATACTTTCTGGAAGACTTTTCGGAGGATCATATTAGAATCATTTTGAGCATAGTCCATGGTGACAAGATGTACCTAGAGAGGACGCATGATATCACACCTCAGGCAATTCATGCAGTCACCAATTTTTGCAACACAGGGGAAGTGCCAGCCCTTAGAATGGTAAGCAAAATGGAAATGACCAAGCTCACCGGTTCAATAAGCGACTCGCGAGGTATGACAATTAATTCTATCAAGGATGATCTAGTGAAGTATGCCTGCATGGTGATAGGCTATAGAACATTCTCAGCCAGCAGGATTAATTATGTATCTGCTGCAGTAGTAAATGCCACTTACCGGATGATTAAAGAGGATGCATCATTTGACCTATGCACCGATATGCAGAGGCAACTCCTGTCTAACCTGAAGTTGATTAAATAGGATAATGCACTGAGATTCAAATTCAAACAACTATTGGTTGGGTTGTTCTTCTATTTCCAAGGCTTCTTTCTTAGAGTAGGAGATGTCCAGTGGTCCCCTGACCAATCGGTTTCAAACAGATCAAGGAAAGCATTCAAGCTATTAGAACTGGTTACCCTGATGTACTGAACAAATATTTTGATGAGTTCAGGAGGAAGATGAGTCAAAGGGTGAGGATCTTAGGTGATATTGTTAAGAAATATGAAGATGACCATCCAAGTGGACAAATGCTTAATGGAGGCTATTGAGCCTAGAATGGAAGAAGTGGAGCCAATGGGCTATGAGGTGATGTATGATATGCTGGAAGGGTATGCCTCAACCCTTATTGCATCACCTCTTGATCCTAAGGAAAAGAGGATCAAAACCTATCTGGAGAGGATTGCACCGGTAGAGGAACCCTCTCTTAAGAAAGGAAAAGAACCAGTAGCAAAGAAAGCAAAGGCAGTGCCTGCAGCATCGGCACCGGCTACTACTGCAACTCCAAGAGTGACCAAGCGGTCACCTGCTAAGAAGAAACTGGAAGTGACACTAGTAAAAGTCTTTGAAAGAAAAAGGAAGACTAAGTCAAATGAACCAGACTCTGAAGAGACTGAGTCTGATGAAAAGCCAAAGAAGGCTAGAAAGACAAAGAAGATGAAGAATAATGAACCGGTAGCATCCGCACCGGTAAATATTGATATCTCCTCATACAAACCTTTGACACATTTTCAAAGGACAATTAAGAACATTAGGAGAAAATTACTGCATGATTTAGTAGATTATTATGATGATTTTAATAGTGAGGAGAAAGATGAAGTACTACAAGAAATTATTCTTTATTTGTGTAAAAATGACCAGTCACCATTAGAGATTAAATCTCAGACACCGGATTCATTATATAAGGCATTAGATAATAAATGGTGCATTCCCATAGAAAAAGAACAGGAGATTAGGGAGAAAGTCTTTGCACAATACTTTCCTGACCTCTCAAACTCAGAATTACTTGATGTTTTGGACCAAAATAAAGGACTCTTCTTCACAAGGAGAAGACGACTCTGGCTATTGGTGGGAAGAGTTGATGATGTTGAAAAAGACACTTGTCAGCATATGAATCATGCTATTCAAGCTCACAAAGCACGAATGGTCAACTTGCAAGTAGAAAAAGATCTAGTCATATCCAAACCGGATGAAGTTTTTGATGAAGAAGGAAACCCGGTTGAAGAGCTAATCGACACTAATGATGTCGATGCCCTGGATGTAGAAGATGTCACTTAGGACATACCTTCTGAGGGAACAGAATAGGGGCAACAAGCCAAACAAGGCAATGAGCAAGGCAAGGACACACAGGAAGTGGTTGAGGAATAGGCAGAAAAGAAGAAGAGGGATGAAGATGAGAAAAAGAAGAAAGAGGAAGAGAAGAGAAAAGAGGAAGAGGAGAAAAGAAAAGATGAAGATGAGAAAAAGCGGAAAGAGGAAGATAAGAGGAAAAAGAAAGAAAGAGGATAAGGAAGAAAATAAGAAGAAGGAAGAGGAAGAAAAGAAGAAGAAGGAAGAGGAAGAAAAGAAGAAGAAGGAAGAGGAAGAGAAAGAAGAGGAGAAGAGGAAGGAAGCAAAGAGGAAAAAGAAAGAAGAGGAAGACAAGGAACAAGAACAAAAGAAAGAAGCAGAGAAAAGGAAGAAGGAAGAAGCAGACAAGGCAGTGGAAGTGATGAAGAGCACATAGATGGAGACTCCGAAGGCAACCAGGAGTCAAGCCAAACTGGCTGATATCTCTAGTCCTATTGATCTCCAGTCTGCAAGTGAGATGGAGCTTATGCAGAGCATCAAGATTACTCAAGAGCGCCTTGAAATCATTCACAGGAAAAAGGAGCAAGACATAATTCAAGCGGTTGTAGACACCCTTACCGGTTTGATCCCCAGTACCAATCTTCCTAACATTGAATCATCACTAGCACAACTCAAACTACTATGTACTGTAGTGGATGATCAGGTGCAGATCCTGGAAGAAGCAGCTGAGGCAAATGTCAAGAAAGAGCATGAAAAGGCTCTTAACATTACTCTGGTGAAAAAGTTGAATGAGCTCTGGTTTGAACTTCTGAAAGATCAAAAGGATATAAGGGACTCTTTGGATCAGGGAAACTTGCTACTAAGCAAAATGTGTCAACCCCATCTATTCTGCGATGATGAACTAGCTCAGAAGAAAAAGCTTCAAATGAACTTACAGTCTTACTTGAGCACATTTAAGCCACCTTATGATTCCTTTGCAACTTATGGGCAAACCATTCACCGGTTCCAGATCCAGTCAGCCAAAATGGAGCAATAGATTAGTACACGGTCTAGAGATTTGTAGGAGCTACAACTGGTTTTACTTCCACATCTACAAATTCTTCAGAAGTGTTATCTAAACCTGGATGCCTTGATAGTTACGCAGGAGATGAGCACAATTGATGCCATGGAGGAATAGGTATCCCAGATGCAAACAGAAAAAGAAGTGGCCACCTCCCTACTTGAGTCCTGGTCTCTATCCATGAAACAATTTTTGCAAGACTATAAATCGGTTTTTGACAAATATTATTCCTTGTTGTCATTAACTTTTATTATTTTAATATCAAATGGAAACAGGGTTGTTCAGCGGTACTTTGTCATTGTTGGAAAAGGGGGATAAGTACTCTATCTATTTTGGAGATGACTAGGGAGAAGTATTTGGTTTTAAAAAATTTATATATGTTTTGATGCATGCTTTATGCTCTGATATCTCAATGTTTATGCTTTGTATGCAAAATTTCTATACATTGTGTTGATTAAGGGATAGTGTATATGCTTAGGGGGAGCAATTTTGTTAATGGCATGTTTTTGTTGTAAAACACTTAGATGTCAAAATTTTATTTTCCTAAGTGTTTCCATCAATGCCAAAGGGGGAGATTGTTGGCATTTTTGATGTTTATGTTGTGATTGTCATTGATGGACACACACTTGTATTGAGATCCCCTTTATATGTATGAGCTAGAGCTCAACCGGTATTTGTTCCAACCGACATGTTGTATTCTAGTCTTTAGACTATTGGTGATTTTGCAGAATGTGTTTCCCAGTCTGAAACGACATGTCAACCCCAAGCGGTTTGTAGATCTCAAGTGGTATGAGGGAGCAAAGCGGCATAACACATTCTTACCAGTCTTCATTTTTGTCAAACTGGCAACCGGTATTTTGTATGAACTGGCAATACTCTATGATGAGTTACCAACCGGCATTTTGTGATGAGTTACCAACCGGCATTTTGTGATGAGTTACCAGTCCACCGATTGTTTGATGGTTTCGACACACTGACAGTGCTTTTTGTGTCATGTTACTGAGTATGTCTAGATTCATTGAACCTAGGAAATTGTAATGTAATCCTATTGGACCGACATGAAATCAGATTCCTTTAAAAGGACATCATGTCTAGGGTTTCAATCTGTTGCTGAAAGGGTTCATGTTATGCTAGGGTCTAAGGTAGTTGTTGAATTATTGTAAGAGTGATCTTATCTGAGAAGATCAAGTTGTAGCTGAGAGAGAGATAGAGAAGACTGAAGTAATGTTGGAATGCATTAGCAGTGAGCTATACTGGATCTAACCAAGCAGTTTGTGCTATTAGATAGATCAAACACTTGTTGATTACTCACATCTTTGACAAGTCTGTAGCCCTTAACCAGGTATGCCCAAAAGCCTTTTGTAAAATCCTCTAACAAGGTGGTTCACTTCTGTGAATCTAAAATCCTCTAGCAAGGTAGTCTTTAATTGGACTTATCTCCTAACAGAGATTGAGATTCCTAATAGGATCCATTCTAGTGAAGAACATTGTAAGACCTTAACTGGTCTGACCTTAACCAGTCTGGTTTCTATTCTATAGATAGTGACTTGTGAGTTCCATCTCACCGTGGTTTTTTCCCATTTGGGTTTCCATGTCAAATATCTTGTGTTATGGTTGTATTTCTTTTGTAGGTGAATGCTTTATTTGCATTTTGGTTTGCATGTGTGATAATCGGTCTGTCTATTAAACTGTTTTACCGGTTTATTTTCAGACTGTTAAAGTGTTTAAGGATAGAGATTTTTGGCATACTAATTCACCCCCCCTTCTTAGTATATATCAAGAACAACAACAAGTGAACACACCTAGGTATGTAAAATTGAATCGCTCTGAAAGTCAGATAATTGGGAATAAGTATCAAGGTGTTATGACAAGAGGAAGACTGGCAAATGAATAGGTATATTTAATTTCTCAAATTGAATCAACATCTTTTATTGAGGCATGTGAAGATAAACATTGGATTAAAGCTACAGAAGATGAATCAGAACAAATTGAAAAGAAAAATACATGGACATTGGTTCCCTGACCTAAAGACAAAAAAGTAATTGGAACTAAATGGGTGTTCAGAAATAAACTTAACAAAGATGGTAAGGTAATAAGAAACAAATCAAGACTAGTGTGTAAAGGATATTCATAGAAAGAGGGAATTGATTACAATGAAACCTTTGCACTGATAGCTAGAATTGAGGCAGTCAGATTATTTCTTGCATTTCAGCACACAAGAACTATAAAGTATATCAAATGGATGTAAAATGTGCATTTCTGAATGCTTCTCTTGAAGAGGAAGTTTACATTGAACAACCTGATGGATTTTAATTGACAAATGATAAATATATGGTTTGTAGATTAAGGAAAGATTTATATGGATTGAAGCAAGCTCCTAGAGCTTGGTATGCTAGATTGGACAAATATCTTTTGAAGTTTGGTCACACTAAAGGTAATGCTGACAACAACTTATATTTCAAAGTGACTAATGAAGACATCTTGGTTATTGATTTTTTTTTTGATGACATCATTTTTGGAGGAGAAGATGGATTGTGTAAAGACTTTGCTAATAAGATGCAGGAAGAATTTGAAATGTCTATGATTGGAGAGATAAAATTCTTTTTAGGATTGCAGATTTCACAGACCGATAAAGGTATATTCATATGTGAAACAAAGTACTTAAAGGAACTACTGAAGAGATTTGGTATGGAAAACTCTAAACCAGTAAGTGCTCCTATATATGTTAGGATTCCCAAAGATACTGAGAGGGGGGGGTGAATCAGTATCTAACCGGTTAATGGATTTTTTGAACTTATTAAGTGAATTGCATTCCAAAAAATTGTATCGGTAAACCAGAAATAATGCAGTAAATAAGATTAGTAAACACAACATAGAAAGCACACCATAACACAATATTTTTAACAAGGAAACCTAGTGTGTGAAAAACATCAGTGGGATTTGTGACCCACAATATTCGCTCACTGGCCAATAAGTGAATATTATTGATATAATAGGGGCATGCACATGCAGGAAGGCCAACTGCCTAAAGCTCACTGCTTAATTAAAAAAAGGAAGTCTCAGTGTCTTAAAAAAGTGGATTATATAAATCCAATTTCATGTATTGCTTTGGATCAACATCTTCTATGCCAGGTTTAGTACCGGTTTAAGCTCTTGCAATAATCATAAACCTTATTCCGTAATCTACCTTAATATTTGCACATATTATCCATCTTGCATATTCCTCTTTTAGATATTCTATAAGATCTCATACTTATATATGATCCTTATTACAATTCACCTTGTCGGCTTACAAAAATATTTTACAAATAAATATAAACAAAAATCCTATCAGCCAGGGTGCCAAAGAACATCTTTGCCGGTGCCGGTGTCTATGCCTGTGCTGGTGTCTATCAGTGTCATAGGATTGTAAGGTTTCCATCAATGATAATACCTTCAATAACCTACAATTTCTCATTGGAGTGTGCATTTTCCAAAAATCTCCCCCTTTGGCATTGATGGCAACACTCATGAGAAAAGGCCAAAATGTGTATCCAAAAATGTTGTCCAAAACTGTCATACCAAAACTGTCAAAACTGTGTGCTCCCCTAAGAAGATGATCTCTTTTGTCATACATTTTTCTTACCCTTATTTATTTTTCTCATCCTCTACTAATCCCCCTTTGGTATCAATGAAAAAGGATGTCATTCAATGTCAATTGAGTGTAGTTCCTGTCTAGATGCTTGTAACCGATTGGTTACGATTTGATATAAATCTGCTAAGGCAACATTCAGACTATTGTAGAATCTCTCATTGTCTTTTAGTGTTGTTTCAATCCTCTGGATTGTACTAGTGAGAAGGTGTATTTTCTCTTCCGGTGCCTTAAGCCCTGGAACAAAGCCTCAAAAATATCTTTTCTCAAAGAGATGAGGATATCCAGTTTAGGACCTAGTCTACACTTCAGTTCCTTTGCCTTAAATTTTAACCTTTCCTTATATTTTTCAATTTTTTCTATTTTCTCTTCAAATCCTACAATTTCCTATTCTACTACTAATATTGAATCTGATGAACCTATTAAGTTGTCAACAATATCATTGATTTCCTTTTGAGCTATGCTAATCTCTTTATCTATATCTTCTGTCAAAACGTTTGTTTTGCATGTATCTCTATACAATTTCTTGAAGTCCAAAATTGTCTTGCCTAGTACCGGTAATAATGTATCCATATGTTCTTTATTCTTCTTGACTATCTCCTCAAAGAATTTTTCCTTCTCTTTATTCATTTTCTCTCTGAAAGTCTCCTCATTGATTTGATCAATTGTTAGAAGATTTCCGGTTATGTACTTAGACAATGTGTCTAATTGGCCTAAATAATCTTTATTCTCTATGTCACACTTGGGTTCAATCATCTTCAAAATTGGTATGTTGTCATCAATAGCCTTATATGCTAGTGCATTACAATCCACTATTTTCTTAATTGAATCTAGCAATACCTCTATCACATTAGTTGGTCTAAATTCAGTCATGGAGGTTCCGGATGATTGTCCAACTACCTTCACAATTTCTAATCCGTCGGTACCATTAATAGCATTGCTTTCCTCTTTCTCTGGAGGGTCAATTTGTGTCTACATTTCAACTACCAAAGGTTTAGGTTTTTCAGTTATAGCCAGTGGCACTATCTTTGAATGTACCTGAGAATTATTTTGTTGCTCTACTTGTTTCTCTGTACTCTCTACTGATGGTTTCTCTGATGGTGCCTCTGATGATTTTTTAGTGGTATCCACTGTCGGTTTTTTTGTTTGTGACTCTATGTTTTCTACCAATTTTTCTATGCTTACTTCTAAAATGTCTACAACCGGTATCTCAATAGATTTTTCATTGTTGTCAGTTGTCTATTCAGTTTGTTGCTCACTCCCAATTTCAATGTCTCCAACTATATCTTCAATATTTGTCTCACTGTTGTGTCTTCTATCAATGGCTTAGTTGCCACATCTCTTTTCTCACTTGATTCCTTATCAACCACAATGTTGACTTCCTGTGTGTCGATATTTATTGTATACAACACCTCAGAATCAGGATTTGTGTCCTCGTGTGTTGTCTCCATACTCTCTATTGCTGGTGGAGTATCAGAAGGAGGTGGGGGTAAGTTGTTTGTTATCTTTATGCTTGGAGGTCCACCTACTTTACCTTTCCCCTTATCCTTATGCTTTTCTTTTTGATAGACTTTAAAAGTCTTTGGTCTCTTAAGCTCTTCTTGTTTCTCTTTCTCAACAAAGAATATATCCCACTTGTCTACAGTTTCTTTTGATATCTCATTAACTCTTCCTACCATTAGTGCTACATGTTGGTGACCAGTTGAAAATACTGTCCAGTTAGACTCACTTATTAATTCATCTATCTCTTGTGTTGAGTTCACTGGGTGAACTGCAAGTAGTTTTTTTATCTTGATCTTTTTATCCAATTCAACAATTGCTACCCTTCTTGATTCTAACCTTCTATACAAGTCATTGGGTATATCATCTACAACTTCCATAAAAAAATTCTTGTAGATATCAATGTGTAAGATAACACTATTTTCTATACTTTCTTTTTCATCATTCAAAAGTGTGTTATACAACTTGCTGATATTTGACAATTTTCCATGTTCAGCTATCTTATTCAAAAGTTTGTCCAAAGGAGGGATAACTTGTTTTTCCTTCCTTTTCTTTGGTGTCAACTTCTTTTCCAGAAGCCTAACTACATGTTGTTTTTGTCTTGTTCTTTTACATGTAGGAGCGGGTACCAGTGAGGTTTTCCTTTTCCTTACTACTCTTTTAAATTCTACTGGTATTTCACTGTCAGAGGAGGTAGCAACCGGTGAAAGATGTGTTTTTGGTTGTAGTCCTTCCAAGTTACTCTCCTTAATACCAGTTTTATTCAATACATCTTCCTTGATTTCTTTTGCCTGCCTTGTTCCCTTTTTAACTATCTGTTCAGTTTTCTTTATTCTTTTCTCAGATTGAATTTTTCTTTCGATTGTTTAAGCACTACCAAATATTTCTTCAGTTGGTTCTTTAGGGGCTTCTAGAAGTGCTTTTGCATAAGTTTCAATTATGCTCTCATCTACCTCATATCCTATTTCTGTAACCCAAATAGTCCTTGAAACCACTACCTCCATCCAAATTTCATCTTTCTTTACAACAAAGCATATTTCCTTTTGATATTTATCTACTATAGATTGAGATAGCCTTTCTCTAATTTTCATTCTAGCCTTCAGTGTTTGAAAATGTTCATTTATGTTCTTTTCTCTGTCATCTCCCATGTTGTTCAGTATGTCTAGAAGTTGTTTTCCTACCGGTACGTCAAAACCAAAATCCTTTATACCAATAATGGGTACTTCTTTGGTTATATACTGTAGATAGGAATCTGGAAATCATCAAAGCAAATAACAAATTGGACTAGTTCAATCATGAAAAGTCAAATGCAGTGATAACAATCCTAAAAACACTCAATAAAGACATGAAAACAAGACATCAATTCAAACGCAAACCATTGCAAACTTGAATGTCTTCTTCATGTGGCTTCATTGTCCTTCTTTCTCCTTCAAATAGATTTGTTGTGGATCTCACCTACTAGTGCACGAGCATGATGTGAAAGCAAGTAGACAAGATGATAGCGCAAGAATACTCAAAGCGTCATTGATTCGACCAGGGATCAGGGGCCTTGATTGAAGAAATTCATCCAATTTATAGACAAATTGGAGAAAAGATTAGATTAGCATGAAAGTGATTCGAATGGAAATTCAAATCAAGAATAACAAAATTATGACGTGTCTGACAAATTGCTATGCAAGGATTAATGACAATTTAGGACAATTTATGACAAATTGCTATGCAAGGATTTATGACAAGAATTTGAAATAGAAATAGACATTTAGGAATTTAGGAGAAATTAGAAAATTAGGTTAGAAATGATGACTTGGAAATTAGGAAATTGATGCAAATTAGGTAAATTAATTAATAATTTCTCATTCTTTAATTAATTTACAAAAATAGGAGGAATTAATTAGCCAATTAAATAGACATTTAATTGTGACAAGAAGACTTAGGATAAATAAATAAATCATTTATCCTAAAGAGAAAATGGAGAGAAAATGACAAACAAGGTTAAATGAATAAATCATGAAACCCTAGAAGATAAATTAGAAATACAAGGACGACAATTAGGTCTTGATGTAAGATTGATTTGATGTCAATTCGATCATGATTTTGAATTGATAAATGATTCATACTGATAAGTGATTTGATTGATAAATGCGCCAATTGATGAGGAACAATGACTAATTGATCCAAATTGACATGATTGAGAAGGACGACGATCGATGCCAAATCGATCACAAAATGACAAAAATGACAACAATCGATGATAAAATAGATTGCAAAATGAAAAGATTGAAAACGACAATGATCAATGACAAATCGATCGCAAAACGACAAGACTGATAAGAGGACAACGATCGACAACAAATCGATCGCAAAATGATAAGATTGATAAGAGGACAACGATCGATGACAAATCAATTGCAAAATGATAAGATTGATAAGAGGACAAAACCCTAATTAGGATTGACGATGTCCAAAATGATGACAAATGAGCTTGCACATTGATACGACAGGATAAGATTGACCAAAATCATGACTGAAGATTGTTTTCGACAAGACCAAATTCGAAAGCGAGATAAATGAAGAAGGACTCAATGCTTGCAAATGATAAAGACCAAGTACACAACATAGAAGAAATTTTAATGCGATGCAAAAACCTTAAATAAGGCAATGCGCTAATGTTAAAATATGACTCCGCAAGCGTTGACCAGTTTTAGATGTCTACATTTTGTCCCTCTTTGAGAAAATGCGATATTAAGCGTTGTTTCAAAGAACAATAATGAAAATGCCCCAGACAATGACAATGACATATGCATGCCCCCTCGAGGAATTGGCCAGAAACAGCCAGAAAAGAGGCCAATTGATCGATAAGAATGATAGAAAATGATAGGAGCAAACAAACTGAAATTCAGAGATCAGATGCACGAAGGACAAGAAATTGAAGGTATAAAAGACCATGACTAGCATAAGATGGAGAGGGGGCACATCCATCTATGCACTGACAAAGATCTATAAATGAGACAAAGAGAGTGAAAATTGCTCATTTGCACTAGCCAAAGAGGAGAATTTGTTGCTCTGGAAAAAGGACACTTGCAAAGCGATGGTGAACATTCCAATGGTAGATCACCTCAAGGAATGTGTATGCACCTACAGATGACCCGACAATGCAGGAGCAGTGGTATGTATCTCAAAAACCCATATTGTCAATTTTATGAATTTTGATCGCTTGCGGGACATTGCGGGGCCCACATAGAATGCAGAAATTGACTTCTGCGCTTGTGTGAGTGCATCCTGCACTTGTGTAGGGTATCCCGTGCTTGTGTAGGGTACAGAGGCACAGGTTGTTGCTACACAGGTGCAGGACTTAGCACACAGGCGCAGTTGTGCATTAGGAACCCTAATTTGGCCAAAAACAGCATGTGAATGATCTGAAAAGGGGGGATAAGAATAGGATAGGTCAAAATAGATGAAAAACACCCTGATTTGGACATGAAACAAGGAAATGCAGCCCATAGAAGGAAACCCTAAAACTGACAAAATGTGCCCCAATTGTGATGCAGAGTCGACAGTATCCATTGATCACGCAGGAGAACCGATCTGACTACTTCATGTTACGACATAGACTCAGGAGCATGGACAGAGATACATTAGCAAGACTTGGAATATACTATATCACATTCATGCCCAAGATTAGGGAAAACACAGGACTACTAACCGCATTGGCAGAGTGATGGCATTCGGAGACCTCCTCATTCCATCTGGTGACTGGAGAGGCAACTGTGACACTAGAGGATGTATGGCGTATCCTCCACATTTTGATTCATGGAGAGATGATAGAGTATGACCCAGTGATAGGGAGAGATGCTTTGTGCAGATTATTTCAGTGCGATGCAGATGATCTAGATATCGTAGAGAGGGAGATTGGCTGGGAGACAATGGCATCAGAGTATGATCGATGATATGTGGTGATAGCATGTCTATTAGCAGGAGATAGACGAGGACATGGATTCCCTATTGGATGGGGAAGAGTGCTAGAGTGGATGGCGATAGAGGGTACGGTGTATGCATGGGAACCATGTGTACTGGCTATGCTATATTTTCAGTTGCATCAGATAGCATATTAGGGAGTTCAGACCTTGAGCTGTGGAGTCACACTATTATAGGTATGGGCATTTGAGCACATAGTCATATTTCAACCAATTGTAGAGAGACAGGTATTACCACACTGACCATATGTGTATTGCTATGGGGGAGCACTGAGACAGGGTCCTTTTGGATACATATTGTATTGGCGACATGAGCTAGATAGATTGAGAGAGTTCACATGGAGGCCATATCTTGATTGCCCTAGATGGTCAGATGATAGTGAGGAGCTATCCTATTGTAGACAGTAGAGGTACCTAATTGGGCTACCAGAGAGAGTCAGACGATAGTTTGGAGAGAGGCAAGATATACCTAGAGGGACTGCACACTTTGCCTGATCTCACAGAGAGACGAGTTAGTGGGGGAGAATGATTTAGCCACATATAGCATATGACAACTTCACATAGCTATAGTAGAGACAGTGGAATTGGAGATCTGATGTGGTGGACGTTAGGATGATAAAGGAGTATGAGCGATGGTTTGCACGACGACGACCAGTGCCATTGATAGATCCTGATATTTTGGTACCGAGGAGACAGGAGGACTTCCCACTCGCAGGAGAGGAGGAGGGAGATGATGAGGATGCAGAGGATGAGAGCGGTGATGAAGATGAGGGGGATGATGAGGATAGAGATGATGAGGGGGATGACGATTATGAGCCAGACTCAGCTAATCAGGAGTCATTGCAAGATATACCCATAGAGCCAAAGACAGCTAGGATAGAGGAGATGGAGATGTGCAGGGCTACCATAGCGAGTCAACATGATCATATTGTGACATTAGAGAGATAGAATGCCATCTTGAGGATAGAGCAGGATCAGTTCAGAGCAGAGATAGCCAGACTTACAATGGCTCGAGATACAGCAATAGCTCAGGCACAGCGAGAAGAATAGACAGTCACTGAGTATATTGGGTCAATTAGGGATGCCAGTGCATGGGAGATGGCACAGATGTTGGTAGAGACTGGAGAGGAGATATGCCATTGGAGGACACTATATGAGAGTGCAGTTCCACCAGAGCAGAGAGCAGCTTCATATCGGGCACGATCAAGGATAGAGAGTAGGGGACGCTCTCAGAGGTCAGTGAGTAGCATGGGGGTGAGTGGACCTATGAGACCACCACAGCCAGGACCAGGAGGGACATCATCCATGAGACATGGTAGGGATGAGGAGGACAGAGGGAGCACCTAGTGACAAAGGCACATGCTCCTTAGGATAGAGACAGATGTAGTTTGACATTATGTAGTCAGCCTACGGGCCATACTTAGGACAGACAGTCCAATTTTGTACTCCGATATTATGTTGATATATGATATGATATGCATCGATATGATGGGATGCAATGTGTTATGACTTATGGTTGTTTTTCATGTATGGATGGCTTATGCACTGTTTATGGACCATTGTGGAACATGTATGGGTATATTTTTATGTGTTTTTGATGCATTTATAATATGAAATGGACAAAATGCTTGATGTGATGCTTGATGTGATGTTTGATATAATGCAAATGTACTAGCCAATGAATGTAGGATGCAGCATATGTGTTTGGGGAAATCAGAGCACTAGACTGAACTGACGGAAGAAATGTTAGTAAGAAGAAATGAGACAGAGGACAGTTAGAGACAAAGAAAAGCTTGCTTTCAGTAATGCACTTTGTAGGTGAGAACCTTTATTTTAATGTACCAAAATGGATGCGTAGCATCATGGCATTGAAGGCCAGAGCTGAAATGCAACCCTTTTTGCAAAAGACAGACACATCGCAGACAAACAAAAATCACAACAAAAAAGAAAGGGACCATGAACCATCCTGGTCACTCTAAATTACTCAGTGACATCATTGAGCAACATAGGAACATGATCGAAGATAAATCAATAAATGATAAGACTCACTAATTCCAACAAGTCAAACAAACATCTTGATCTTTATTGTCAAAAGTTGAAAGTGTTGATAGGACGATCATGTTGTCTGGTTTCAGGACATGCGGTACCCCGTTTAAGATAGGACACAGTCTGGTTGCGAGTATACCACACCCTGTATAAGACCCATGATAGTAGTGACAAGGACAAATGATATTGATGTTAACATTCGATCGAGAAGACAATTGTGATCAATTTGAATGTCTGGTTTTATTGAAAAATTTCACCTATTTATGCATGATTTCATTAAAGCACAGTGTTTGATTGCATGTCGTTGGATGCATGCTCAGCGATCTATCTATGCATAGAGGATATATATATATTTTTTTTGTTTTGCTCTTCAAGTGTGTACAATTTTTTTTGTGTTCATTTTTTCAGGACTTTATTTGATTTTTTTGGATTATTTCAGGACATTATATGATTTTTAGGGATTTTTTCAAGACAGTATTTGATTTTTTTGGATTTTGCCCCTAGTGTCTAGCAAGGCAAGGAATATGACAGGTGAATAAATAGGCTTTCTGAAATGATGGTGGATAGAGGGAAAACAAAGGCCTTTTATTATGGAGACAATATGGATGCAATTTTCAAGGTCTATTGCGTGATGGGACAAGAGACTGGATATGACAATGTAAAGTAGGAACATGGTATGAGGGACATGTCAAGAGGTTTTTGAAACCATGTTTAAACTTTGCGTCCTTATGTTAGATCAAGATCAAGGAATCAAAAAAAAGTGTATGGATAGTGATAAGATATGGATAGGATAAGTAAGACCAAGAATGGATAAGGGACATGGACTGAAGGTCGGGGTAGGCTAAGGGATAGTGGTAGAAAGTTGCAATAAGACAGGGAATATGGATGAAAGGTTATAATAAGCAAATTGATAAATGGCCAAAAGCTATGATAGATTGAAAGCTTGTGAACAAGATGCATGATGCTCATGACAATCTTCAAACTTGTCAAGATCAAAGGTGGAAAGGGAAACTGGACATGAGGGACAATAGGATATGAAGGGTAATGACAGGGGTTCGATAGGATAATGAAGGGCAATAGGATATGAAGGAGGAAACCTGCCCCCAAGTGTCATGTGCAAGAAGTTCATAAATTACACATGATGCCTATTCGCCATGTTTTCATCACGATACTTTCCCAAAGCGCCTGTTTGCTAGGTTTTCACCAGTGAACGAATTATTTTTGCTTTACTTTTTTTTCTTTTTTTTCTTTTTTTTTTTGATTTTTTTTTGACATTTTCAAGAGAAGATGGACACGTGATAGGGGATGGAAGAAGGACTCAAGCATCTTTTTTTTTGGATAGTAGCCTTGAAAAAAATGGACCATGACCTTTCAAAGTATGCTCAAAGATGTTGGTAGGATAAGGACATGGAAAAAGAGATGAAACTAAGGCAAGGATTTATGCAAAGGATTGGATCAAAGGGATGGAAGGATGGAAAATATGCATTGGATAATGGATAGGGTATTGGAAGAATTGGGCTTGAGTGGATGGAAATGAAGGAAAGATCAACATTGGCACACACCTTGACGGGTGATGGACTGATGGAGGAAAGATGGATCTTAGATTATGAGATTTGGATGGAGGAATAGCTTGGGATTTTGGGACATAAGGGCCCAAAATGGATGAAGAAGGTGATGAAAGAATAGACTTGGAAGGTTTCGATGGAGGAATAGCAATTTTGGATGCCAAGTTGGATGTTTCTTTTTGTGCTTCAAGGAGCTTCTTAGGGATCCACATGGTTTTTGATTTTTCATGCTTTTGTGGTTCCTTGGAGTGCATTGATTGCACAAGGGATTTAGGAACCCATATATATTTTGACTTTTCTTTATTTTGCTCAGTGGGATTTTGTGACCTTTTGGATATTTATTTTTCTTTATAGATCAATTTGTTCTTTGTTTTGACATGTCGATTATATTGGACATGTTGATCCTTGAATACATGTGGATTTCTAGACTTATGACTTTTATACTTGGCATCCAAATTGCTTGGAGGGGGAAAGGAATGCATGGATGGGAATGAATGAAATGGACATATTTTGGATGGATGAAATTTACTCAAGGATTTTTTCCTTTGCTGACCTTGCATAGAGGACAAAGGAATATAAGGACCTAAGATGGATGGAAGGTATGATGGGGAAAGTGTATGTTTGGATTTTGAAGGGATGATACCAACGTCTTGAGAGTGAGTTGTGTATATATGACCCTTAAGATCTTCTTTGATATGGAGGGGTTCTTGCTTATGAAGATCTACTCCTTTGCCTTTATGAATATCTTGACTTGTAGGATACTCTTTTCTTTGGGAAGAAGACGTGAGTCCATTATGAGGTGGATATGATATGAGAGAAATAATGAGATCTTGAAGTGGATCGGATTGCACCAAAGTGGAAGAACCCATTGTGCATGTCGAGGGTTCATGAACATCTTGCACTGACACATTAGAATCATGAGGGGGATTAGGATCATGAGGGGGACTAGGATTATGTAGTGGACATGGTTCAATGACAGGCTCTTCAAGAGATGGAATGGGAGGAATAATGGGATCATCACAAGAAATACAATCTTGGAGTGTATATGGAGCATTAAGACAAGGAGATGGAGGAACAAAAGGATCTTGTGGAGGATTTAAAGGAATAATTTGATCTTGACAAGGAGGAAGATCATTGGAATCCTCTTTAAAGGTGCTTTGCTCTTGACTTTTAATGGGATCATCATAAAGGATGGAAAGGATATCTTGATCTTTCTTAGGAAGTGGAATGTCAATGGGATTTGAAAGGAAATTGTGTTCATGAAATGGAAGGGGATGATTTGGGATTGGATGGACTGGGATATCTTGATCTTGCTCCGGGAATGGAGTGTCAATAGGACTTTGGATAGGATGGACAAGAATAGGGGAATCATCATGAGTGTCTGGGAAGATGGGGTCCTGGTCAACAATTGGATGGGATGATAAGGTTTCAAGATTTTGATCTTGATCTATTTTAAGACACGTTTCTTCATGCTCTAAATTATCCTCTTGACATGGGGTTGGACTTTGGATATACATGGAGGATTCTGACAAGGGCTCAATATTTTGGGATGAAGGAAATGCACTTTGAACATTTGTGATGGATTCTGACAAGGAATCAATGCTTGAACATGAGGAAGAGGGACTTCGAATGGGGTCCTCTAAAACAGGTAAGGGCAATAAAGTGCATGGTGGCATTGGGTCTTGTATTTCTAAAACATGACAAGGATGTGCATCATGAATTGGATTATGTTGGCAATCAATTATGGATAGCTCTTGGATAATTGCATCCTTTGGTGTATTGTTTGATGAGGACAATATGGAAGGTTCTTATGAAACTTCTAAAGGTGTAGGGATAGATGCCACTAGAGAGTCAATTTGTTTGCAGGGGGATGAGGCATTGCAAGACATAATTATATTATCTTGATCTTCCTCAAAGAACTCACTTGGTAGTTTCCTTAAGATCATTGCAATAAAGCCACCTTTCTTTCGAGGTTTTGACATGGTTGTATCTGGAATTTGAACGTGTTTTTGGTTTGATGTCATGTTTTGATATTGGACTTGGTTCAATTGTTCTGACATGTTTGAAACTTGGGTTGGTGTGTGCTGCAACCTTTGTTTTTGAATGTTTGGTTGTGGTTGTTGACATTGATATTCCACCATTGGTTGAACTATTTGTTGACATTGTATAGTTGGTTGGACATATTGCTGAAATTAGACCATTGGTTGTGTTGGTTGTATATGTTGGACCATTGGTTGTGTCTGTTGGAAATGTTGGAACTGTTGAACAATTGGTTGTGATGGTTGAAATTTTGATTGATAGTAAACACCTTATTGTTCTTGTTGTGGAGGCACATAATGTTGAAATTGATGTTGTCTCTTTTCTTGAAATTGTTTCATCATCTCTATTTGGGAGAGGAGAGCTTGTATGTCTAATCGTTCAAGAAGAGATCTTACATCAATTGGCTCAATATTTTGATTTTGACCTAGAAATTTTTGAAACATTTTGGACATTTGTGATCTATTCTTCTCAATGTTTTTCACTCTTTGTTCCAATATCTCCTTTTCTTGAGCTAGTTTCTCCTCTAGTTTTTGTATTTGGAGACTTGTTTCATCATAAAAAGTTTGATTGATATTGCCTTATTGTTGGGTTGGACATAATTGTGATTGCCTTGGATTAAAATTCAATTGCATTGTCAATTGATACGTCAAACTTTGTTGCATCATTGGTGCTTGGAACCTTGTTTCAATAGACATGTCACTATGCAATGTTTTTGGGATTTTTGATTTTAAAAGGATGATGTATGATATGCAACTAAGTGCAAACTAAATAGATGAGAATGCAATCTATGGCAAGAATGCAACCTATGTTTTTGTTGCTTTTTGAGATTTTGGACAAACTTTTGGAATGTAAATCTAAGAAAGAGACCCTTAGGAAACTGAAATGATGTCTAGACCTCAAAGGAAAAAATGATAATGTCTCCCCTATATGCTTGGATACTAAGCTAGGTTTGACCAAATGAAATTGATGAAAAAAAGAGAAAAGGTTTGATAAGGTCTAGACTTCCTAACAATGACTTAGGGTTTATCAAAGATTTGGATTACTCAAGTATAACAAAACCTAGTTTTGACACTATATGCAAAGGGACAATTACTATGCAAATGACCCTAATATGATATGATAATGACCTAAGCTTGATGAAGAGACCTAGGGTATGCAAATGCAAATGTATGAGAATGGTATTACTCTAATGCAAGAGGACATATGCAAAATGGATGACCCTTATTGATATGCAAAAGAGTATGACCTAGGTGAAACCTAATCTTGGTAATTGACAATAACTTTGCCAAATGCAAACCTAGGATGAACCTAAATCTAAGTGACATGAATGTTGAGACAAGATTTTGAACAATGTTTGACAACCATGTTTGAAGGTGTTTTGAACTTTGTTGAATGAAATATTCTTGTGTTTAACCTTGTTTTGAATCAATTTGTATTGTTTTTGGAATGAGACACAAATCAACTTTTGACAAGCAAAGAAGACAAGATATTTTAACTTAGACTCAAGACAATCATGCTCATTCACACATTTCTTATGGTAGGTAAGGACAATAGGTACTTGAGAGGTAGACTCATCATGAGATTCAAGGAGAATGCATAGATGCTTGACCCCATGGGCTCCCCTCCATGACACTCACTTCTCAGGGCAGCCAAGCATCAGTCCCCATGGAAATCTTCCCATGGCGAACTTAGTATCTCTTCCAAGTATCTGAACTCCTCCTTCTCAAGCAACTAGAAGGATTTTGGCTTCTAAATACAAGGTATTTAATAAGGATTTATGTTAAGTGCTACTCCTCGGTGTCATGCAAGTGTGATTGATACATAGGCCCACCAAGATACCAAACCAATGTAGTCACGCAAGCACAATTTAGACCATGAGGCCCTACTTAGATGCTGATATGAGAAAGAGTCCAAGGGTCATCACTTCCCAAGTAACTACAATTCCCACATAACCCTTCCTTCAAAGCTTTTTCCCATCATGTATTTATTTATAGTGAGTTAGAATGCCAAGGTACTCTAGCTGTGCTCACTTTGGGTCATTCCCCTCTCATGATTGTCACTTGCTTGCAAAAGAAAGAAAATGGTCAGGAAGGTAGGCCCTCTAAAGGTAACACACAATCAAAACATGAGAATGATATTGAAGATCTGGATTTCTAATCACCCTAAGAAGGATGAGAGCATACTCTCCTATTCCAATGTCAAACTCAATAATCAAAGCAAACATACATTCATTCCATCCTATTTAGAAATCATACTAGGTGCCTAAATATGAATTACAAACACAAAGTTTAGTTGTAATCCAAGGCAACCTGCAAAACCACCAAGTTAGAAGTTTGATATGTGTGATCTTTGACTATCAAATCTACATAAAATTTGTTAGTAGTTTCATCTTTGTCTTTGCCATGCATAATGCCAAGGTGTTGCACAAAGAAACAGTACCAAAGAAAAACCAAAATGCAATAAACAGAATGAAAAACACAAAGTAATTTGCAAGCAAAAACACTAGTTTTACCCCTATTTCTGGCCTTACACAGGTGAAAAATTCTTGACACAGGTGCAGAATGTAATAACATAGGCGCAGAATGATGCAACATAGGTGCAGATCCCTTTGACATAGGCACAGAAGTCTTTGACATAGGCACATAATGCTTGACACAGGTGCAGATTGTTCCTACACAGGCGCAAAAATGCCTAGAAAGGCCTGCATTACCCTGTTTCTTAGGTTTTTCACTTGCAAATCATCTCAAAAGCACTCAAAAGCATGGTTAGGGGGTTAGTTCACATTGGGTTCACCAATTAATGTAGATAGGAATCTAGAAATCATCAAAGCAAATAACAAATTGGACTAGTTCAATCATGAAAACTCAAATGCAGTGATAACAATCCTAAAAACACTCAATAAAGACAATTAAACAAGACATCAATTCAAATGAAAACCATTGCAAATTGAAAGTCTTCTTCATGTGGCTTCATTTTCCTTCTTTCTCCTTCAAATAGCTTTGTTGTGGATCTCACCTACTAGTGCATGAGCATGATGTGAAAGCAAGTAGACAAGATGATAGCGCAAGAATACTCGAAGTGTGATTGATTCGACCAGGGATCAGGGGCCTTGATTGAAGAAATTCATCCAATTTATAGACAAATTGGAGAAAAGATCATATTAGCATGAAAGTGATTCAAATGGAAATTCAAATCAAGAATAGCAAAATTATGACATGTGTATGATAAATTGCTATGCAAGGATTTATGACAATTTATGACAATTTATGAGAAATTGCTATGCAAGGATTTATGACAAGAATTTGAAATAGAAATAGACATTTAGGAATTTATGAGAAATTAGAAAATTAGGTTAGAAATGATGACTTGGAAATTAGGTAATTGATGCAAATTAGGTAAATTAATTAATAATTTCTCATTCATTAATTAATTTACAAAAATAGGAGGAATTAATTAGCCAATTAAATAAACATTTAATTGTGACAAGAAGACTTAGGATAAATAAATAAATCATTTATCCTAAAGAGAAAATGGAGAGAAAATGACAAACAAGGTTAAATGAATAAATCATGAAACCCTAGAAGATAAATTAGAAATGCAAGGACGACAATTAGGTCTTGATGTAAGATTGATTTGATGTCGATTCGATCATGATTTTGAATTGATAAATAATTCATACTGATAAGTGATTTGATTGATAAATGCGCCAATTGACGAGGAACAATGACTAATTGATCCAAATTGACATGATTGAGAAGGACAATGATCGATGTCAAATCGATCATAAAATGACAAAAACGACAACAATCAATGATAAAATAGATTGCAAAATGACAAGATTGGAAATGACCACGATCGATGACAAATCGATCGCAAGATGACAAGATTGAAAATGACAACGATCAGTGACAAACCGATCGCAAAATGACAAGACTGATAAGAGGACAACGATCGATGACAAATTGATCGCAAAACGATAAGATTGATAAGAGGACAATGATCGATGACAAATCAATCACAAAACAATAAGATTGATAAGAGGTCAAAACCCTAATTAGGATTGACGATGTCCAAAATGATGACAAATGAGCTTGCACATTGATACGACAGGATAAGATTGACCAAAATCATGATTGAAGATTGTTGTCGACAAGACCAAATTCGAGAGTGAGATAAATGAAGAATGTAGAAAAAGGACTCAATGCTCACAAATGATAAAGACCAAGTATGCAACATAGAAGAAATGTTAATGCGACGCAAAAACCTAAAATAAGGCAATGCGCTAATGTTAAAATGTGACTCCGCAAGCGTTGACTAGTTTTAGATGTCTACATATACATCATTAAACATACAAGTAGATTGTAAAATTTGAAAGTCCCTTTCTTATCCCCTTTGATTTTCTTTAGGTTGTCTATTAGTTCATCCTTCAACCATTCACATATGTCAATTTTTGCATTGTTGTTTACCAAGTCATAAGCACTTTTGATAAATAAGCAAGAAATAGAGTTTAATCCATTGGCATGTGTAACTTTGTATCCAAGAATCATGCTAATGAACCTTACATTGGTATCCTTTACATCATTTACTCTCAAGGATCTCTTGTCAAAGGTTGTGTTGGTTAGGGTCATTGTAGTGTCATTTGGAACCTTTTTAGTCCTGTCAGGCCTATTACCGGTGGAAGGTAAGCTTGCCACTGCCCTAACTACCTCTTTGGTTATCTTATTAATTGAATCCAACCAAAAGAACTCCCTATGCACTCTTCTTAACACACTCCTTATAACATCCTTTGGAAAATCAAGAATACTAAGAATCTCCACCAAACCTAGGGTTTCGACTATCTTATGTTCCAGTTTAACATTTCTATTTTCATCACATATAACAATCCCATACATGTTCTTAATTTCGTCATCTCCTAGTTCTTCTATATGACAATGTATGTAGATTCTAGGATCCTCAACATAAGCAACTCCTTTAGGTATTTTTGAGAATGCTCCTAGGGTATCGTCTTTCTTCGCAATTTTGGGAATAATCTTAAATATGGGTCTAGGGTGCTTAACAAATTCAATTATAGTAGGGTTTGCAATGAATTCAGGTGCAAAGGAGAAAACTATTGTTATAAATACCTTAATCTGCCTTTAGGTATGAGTGCTTGAATGATTTTCTTCACTTCTCGCTATGGATGTCTTCTCTTGAGATTTTAGCGCTCTAAGGAAGTTTGAATGCTCAGTTAATGAAAAGAGAGCCAAAATATTTGCTTTTTCATTTCCTCCAACTACCATATTTAATGCCTACCAGTTAAGTCAAACTTAACACATCTGTCAGTAAAGAAGTATTTCAACTTCTCACCATCAACCAAGGGTAAGTTAGCATGTTTTTCAATTTTTTGTCATACTCCCAAAAAGGTTTCTTTTCAGTTAGATGAAGAATCTCTTGCTGGTGGAGTGATACTCTGTTCTACCGGTGAAGGAATAGCTTCATTGACATTCATATCTAACTTTTTGATCCATTATTTTGAAAATTCTTTCTTTACTTCTTCAACCTTTTCTTTACCTTTCAAACTAGGTCCTTTGTTATTTGCCGATGATGCCTTACTTCTACAATATGTCCAATCTTGTTACAAGAATAATAAGTCACATTGTTTTTCTAAATAGCTTTTCCATATCCTATGTTGATATGTGTTCTGAATTGATTAGATAAGGGTCCAAATCTTCCACAAACATAACATCTTACATTCATTCTGCAATTTTCTGAGTTATGACCAACTTTATTGCATTTAGAACATTGACCGGTGGGTGCATTGGTGTTCTGATAGTTTCTAGATCTACACTGATTTTCTCTATGACCTTACTTGTTATAGTTTAAGAATTTTCCATTAAAATTTGTAGGCATTAGGTTGTCTTACCGGTTTACTATGATCATGATTGTTTGTAGTACCAGAGCTTTCACCAACTTCAAAGCCAAGGCCATTTGTATCTCCATTAGGTTTCTAATTTTTCAACATGTCATCAAGTTCCTCTGAGCTTTTCTTGAATTTCTCCTTGTGTTGATTTGCAATAGCCAACTCATTTTCTAAGAAATCTTTCTGTCTCATGAGTTCAATTTTGTCATGCTCCAAGTGAATTATATATGTCTTCAACATATCATTTTCATGACTGAGTCTTAGATTTTCATTTCCAGCATCATTGATTCTTCTAGCCAAGTCATCTTCATTCTTCTTTCAGTCTTCAATGTCTTTGCAAAACCTCATAGTCATATATTGCATCTCATTCTTCATTGTACTATTTTCTTGTCTCAATTTTCTCACAAGGTCATTAAGAGTTTCTTTTTCATCATCATCACTCTGTATCTTCTTAGAAAGTTCTCTTCTTTTGTTCCTAGCAATAGTGATATTTTCTTGAATTCCCTGAATGATTTTCAGTGCAGCCTTTAGATCATCTTCAAGTTTGATATTTTTCAACTTTTCTGCATCATAGTCTGAAAGAGTTGTTTCCAATTGCTTTCTCAAATTTTCCATCTCTGTCGGCATTAGAATCTTTCTCAAGCTATTAGGCTTTTGAAAATAGATGATCAGGCTCTGATACTAATTGTTAGGATTCCCAAAGATACTGAGAAGGGGGGGTGAATCAGTATATAATTGGTTAATGGATTTTCTAAACTTATTAAATGAATTGCATTCCAAAATAGTGTACCGGTAAACCTGAAATAATGTAGTAAATATGATTAGTAAACACAACATAGAAAACACACCATAACATAATATTTTTAACAAGGAAACCCGGTGTGGGAAAAACCTCGGTGGGATTTGTGACCCATAATATTCTCTCACTGGCCAATAAGTGAATATTACTGATACAATAGGGGCTTGCACATGCAGGAAGGCCAACTGCCTAAAGCTCACTGCTTAAATACAAAAAGGAAATCTCACTGACTTACAAAAGTGGATTATATAAATCCAATGTCATGTACTGCTTCAGATCAGCATCTGCTATGCAAGGTTCAGTACTGGTTTAATCTCTTGCAATAATCATAAACCTTATTCCATAATCTGCCTTAATATTTGCACATATTATCCATCTCGCATATTCCTCTTTTAGATGTTCTATAAGATATCATACTCATATATGAGCCTTATTACAATTCACCTTGTTGGCTTACAAAAATATTTTACAAATAAATATAAAATACAATAAACAAAAATCTTGTTGGCCAGGGTGCTGGTGAACTTATTTGCCAGTGTCAGTGCTGGTGTTTGTGCCTATGCCAGTGTCTATCGGTGCCATAGGATTGTAAGGTTGCCATCAATGACAATACCTTTAATTACCTACAATTTCTCATTGGAGTGTGCATTTTCCAACAATGACTACAACTAATAAATTGACATTGAAAGATGATTCAGCTCCTATTATTCCGACAACATATAAATCTATGATTGGAGGTTTATTGTATTTAACACAAACAAGACCTGAGATAATAAATGCAATATGTATTGTTTCAATATTTCAGAGTAATCCTAGAGAAAATCATGAATCAGCAATGAAAAGGATTTTCTAGTATCTACAAGGCACAACAAATCTTGGTTTATGGTATCCTAAAGATGAAAATTTTGATTTATGTGCATACACCGATGCAAATTGGGTAGTAGATGTAGATGACAGAAAGAGCACCACCGGTGGAGTAATCTTTCTTGGTAGAAGATTGATTTCATAGTTGAGCAAGAAATAGAGTTGTACATTATTATCAACAGCAAAATCAGAATATGTTGCAGCAACAACTAATTGTACTCAGGTATTATGGATTAAGAAAATGTTGAAGGACATAAGGTAAAATGCAAAGAACCTATAATCATTTACTGTGACAATTCAGCAACAATTGATATATCTAAGAATCTGGTATTTCACTCTAAAACTAAACATGTTTCTATCAAATATAATTTTCTGAAAGAGAATGTTGAAGCAAAAGAAGTGAGATTGGTTTATGTGAATACTAAAGAGAAGATTGCAGATATCTTTACTAAGCCTTTGCCTAAGGAAACTTATGAATATCTCAGAGAGAAGCTTGGGGTTATACCCTCATTGGTCTAGAGACTTGGACAGCTAATGATTGACATCAAACCGACATAATTTATAGAAAAAAAAAATTCCGGCTTTGATGGAGGAGAGGTACTTCTCAAGGGGAGAAGTTGGATATAACAATTGGTTATTGTAATTGGTTCTATAAATTGGTTGTATCTGGTATTTAGATTTCCTTGGCATTTGATGTCAAAGGGGGAGAGATATCTTTGGAAAAACATACATTATCCATTGGGGAGAGATTACTTATTAGGGGAGTGATATATACTCTCTACATTTGTATTTTGATTTTTGGTATTGATCTATTCTGGAGATTGTTGGTTTTTGGTTTTTGGCAACTTAACCAAACTTAGTGCATAATACCGATAAACCAAAATTTAATGTCGGTAGATAGTTTAGCAATTAATAATAGTACCGGTAAATTTTAATGCATGAATCAGAAAGACAAATAACAAACACAACACATAACACAATTATTTGTATGTGGAAACCCTGTAAGGGGAGAAACCACGATGGGAAACCTTACCCACAATTAGATGATACTACTGGAGATAGTATGTGTGTACAAATGGGGTCTGCACATGTAGAAAAGCCAAATGCCTAGAGCTCACTGCTCAATCACAAAATGGGAGTCACATTGATTACAATTAGATGGTTAAATCCAATGATAATGTACTGCTCAAAATAGCATCTTCATATGTTGGATTCAATAGTGGTTAAGCTCTGATTTGCCTTCTCCAAAACTTCCTTAAATATTCAAATGATGTCTACGTGTATAGCTCTACTTATATTCGCATATACCTTATTACAATCCTTTTCACACTCTTGTTTCATAATCTTTAAAATGAGATCTTACATATATACCAAAACCTAAGACCAAATGTGTAGGTCGGCTCACTAAGATATTACAATAAAATCAATTACAAATGAATCAATATGCGATGCATGATGTCGACTCAATGCATTTACAATAATAAAAAATCATCTCCATAACGTGTCATGCTAATCTGGAATAGATAATGCTTGCCTGTCCATAACCTAGACCTATTTGTCGGTAACAACAAATATGCAAATTTGATTGCACCAATAATCAAATCAGCAAAACCAAGTGTCCAAACAGTGTCTTCAATATAACCAAGTAATCTCCAGATGGTAACAGATCATCCTCATTGCCGGTGAACAATATAACCTGTTGGTGAACCAAATGTCGATGACTGTGCATAAGTCAATGAACATGTCGGTGAAAATAACCAAAGATCTCCAAGTGTTCTCAAGTGTTGACATCAATGACAAAACCAATGCAACACATCCATAATACCAACAATCTCCCCCTTTGGCATTGATGGCAACACAAGATGGAAAAACCATCTAAGTGCCAAAGCAGAAATGCCAAAAACCAAAAACCAACAATCTCCCAAAGAGATCATTAACTAGAACTCAAAATACAGATACAGAGAGTAAAAATATCTCCCCAAAAGATAATGTGTTTTTCCATAGATATCTCTCCCCCTTTGACATCAAATGCCAAAGCAATACAAAACCAAATACAATCAGTTCATAGAACTTGTTATAAATACCAATATTTATAACCACATTTATTGAATCTACTCCCCCTAAGAAGTATCTCTCCTTCATCAAAGCTGAAAAAATATTTCTCTGTTAATTCTGTTGGTCTGATGTCATGCTTCAACTATCTAAGTTTCTACCAATGAGGGTATAACTCCAAGATGCTCTCTTAGATATTCAAAAGTTTCCTTAGGCAAAGGCTTAGTAAAGATATCTGCAATCTACTGTATTCACATAAACCAATTTCACTTCTTTTGCTTCAACATTCTCTTTCAGAAAATTGAATTTGATAGAAACATGTTTAGTTTTAGAGTGAAATACCAGATTCTTTGATATATCAATTGCTGCCATATTATCACAGTAAATGATTATAAGTTCTTTGCATTTTACCTTTATGTCCTTCAACATTTTCTTAATCCATAATACCTATGTGCAATTAGTTGTTGTTGCAACATATTCTAATTTTGTTGTTGATAAGGATGTACAACTTTGTTTCTTGCTCAACCATGAAATTAGTTTGTTGCCAAGAAAAAATGCTCCGTTGGTGGTTCTTTTTCTATCATCTACATCTCTTGCCAAATTTTCATCTTTAGGATACCATAAACCAAGATTTGTTGTGCCTTGTAGGTATCAGAAAATCCTTTTCACTGCTAATTCATGATTTTCCTTGGGATTAATTTGAAATCTTGAAATAATACATACTGCATTCATAATATCAGGTCTTATTTGTGTCAAATATTGTAAACCTCCTATCATATACTTGTATCTTGTCAGATTAACAGGGTCTGATTCATCCTTCAACGATATTTTATCAAATGTAGTCATTGGTGTACTTTCCAGTTTAGAGTTTTCCATGCCAAATTTCTTAAATAATTCCTTCAAGTACTTTGATTGATTTATAAATATACCTTTACCAGTCTGTGAAATCTACAATCCTAAAAGGAATTTTATCTCCCCAATCATAGACATTTCAAATTAATCCTGCATCTTATTAGAAAAGTCTTTACACAATCCATTTTTTCCTCCAAAAACTACATCATCAAAAAAAACTTCAATAACCAAGATGTCATCATTAGTCACTTTGTAATATAAGTTGTTGTCAGCATTACCTTTAGGGTAACCAAGCTTCAAAAGATATTTATCCAATCTAGCATACCAAGCTCTAGGAGCTTGCTTCAATCCATATAAAGCTTTCCTTAACCTGCAAACCATATCTTTGTCATCTGTCAAAGAAAATCCATCTAGTTGTTCAATGTAAACTTCCTCTTCAATATCACCATTCAGAAATGCACATTTAACATCCCTTTGATATACTTTATAGTTCCTTTATGCTACAAAAGCTAAGAATAATCTGACTACTTCAATTCTAGCTACTGGTGCAAAGGTTTCATTGTAATCAATTCCTTCTTTCTGTGAATATCCCTTACACACTAATCTTTCTTTGTTTCTGATTACCTTACCATCTTCATTAAGTTTACTTTCGAATACCCATTTAGTTCCAATTACATTTTTGTTTTTAGGCTGGGGAACCAATGTCCATGTGTTATTCTTTTCAATTTGTTCCAATTCATCTTCCATAGCCTTAATCCAATGTTTATCTTCACATGCCTCATTAAAAGTTGTTGGTTCAATTTGATAAATTAGACATACCTCTTCATTTTCTAGTCTTCCTCTATTCATAATACCTTGATACTTATTCCCAATTATATAACTTTCAGAGTGATTAAATCTTACATACCTGGGTGTATTCACTTGCTTCTATTCTTCAGTCACTATGGAATTCTCAGATGATGTCGGTGTGACTGGATCAACATTTTGTATTGGTGAACTCATTGTAGGTTCATTTGTGATAATCTCAACTACCGGTTTAGAGTCTATAGACCTTCTAAACTGTTCATCAATCTTCACATTTGCACTGTCATTATTTTTTGCAATCTCTTATTTAAACATCTACATGCCTTGCTCTTAGATGAATAACCAAGAAATATTCCTTCATCACTTCTAGGATCAAATTTGCCAATATAATCATCTCTCCTAATATAAAATTTGCTTCCAAATATTCTGAAATATTTAAGAATAGAATTATTACCAAACCATAGTTCATGAGGGGTCTTACCATTTTCACCTTTTATGTGAACTCTGTTGAATGTATAAACAATTGTATTGACTACTTCTCTCCAATACACATGAGGCAGGTTTGCTTCTGATACCATGCTTCTAGGTGCCTCCAAAATAGTTTTGTTCTTCCTATTAGGCCCCAGAGGTAATTGAGAGGGGGGGGGGGGGGTGAATCAGTTGTCTAATAAGTTTAAACCAAAAACAACTTAACCAATTTACTGCTTAATATTGGTGAACCAGTCTGTTATACGGGTGAACAGTTTTACCAGATAATGCTATACTAGTAGAATTAATGCATGAAACAAAATGACAAAGTCATCCACAACACATAACACCAATATTTGTATGTGGAAACCCTGTAAGGTGAAAAACCATAGTGGGAAACCTTACCCACAATCAGATAATGCTACTGCAGATAGTAAGTGTATACAAATGGGGTCTGCACATGCAGAAAGGCCAAGCACCTAGAGCTCACTGCTCAAACACAAAATGAGAGTAACACTGACTACAATTGGATGGTTAAATCCAATAAGAATGTACTGCTCAAAATAGCATCTTCATATGTTGGATTCAGTACCGGTGTAGTTCTGATATGCTTTCACAAAAAAACCTAGCTTCACCTTCAAATGATGTCTTTGTGTATAGCTCTGCTTATTCTCACATATACCTTCACACAATTCTTTTTTTTATTCCACACTTGATCTTACAAATAAGATCTTACATTTATACCATAACCTAAGACCAATTTTAGTAGGTCAGCTCTACAAGATATTACAATAAAATAATTTTACAAACAATACAATATCCAATGTAATAACTGATTCAAAATGTTGGCTTGATATATTTACAACAATAATAAATCATCTCCATAGCATGTTGTGCTGATCTGGAAAGGATAAACCTGCCGGTAATAGCAAATATGCAAATACAAATATACCAATAAACAATTCTCCAAAATAAGATGTCCAAACAATGTCTTTGATATAACCAAGTGTTTTCCATGCCATTCCAAGTGCTAGTGATCATTATATCCTGCTGGTGTACCATATACCATTGACTGTGCATAAGTCACTAGCTTGCTGGTTAATGTTGTTGAATCTCCAAAGTGCTAGATTTTTAGTAGGTGTTAACATCAATGACAAAACCATACCAAAATACCAACAATCTCCCCCTTTGGCATTGATGGAAACACAAGATGGAAAAACCATCAAAGTGCCAAAACAAAAATGCCAAGTACCAACAATTACCAGAGTATAAGTAAACTCACCCAAAGTATCAATCTCTCCCCCTAAGAGTAACATGTGTTTCTTTTGTGTACCATGCTTTATAATATGGTTTTCCATACCAATCTCTCCCCCTTGGACATCAAATGCCAAAGTTACAACAAAACCAAGTTCATATGCAAAATACCAACCAATTCAGTATACCAACTACTCCCCTAAGAAGTAGCTTCCTTATCAAAGCCGGAGTAAAATATTTCTCTGTTAATTCTGTCGGTTGATGACAAATATCAACTCTCTAAGTATCTACTAGTGGGGGTATGACCCCAAGATGTTCTCTAAGATATTCAAAAGTCTCCTTAGGCAGAGGTTTAGTGAAAATTTATGCAATCTACTCTTTAGTATTCACATAAACTAGTTTTATTTGTTTTGCTTCAACATTTTCTCTTAGAGAATTCAGTTTGATGGAAACATGTTTTGTTTTAGAATGTAGTACCGGATTCTTAGATATATCAATTGTTGCAGTGTTATCACAATAGATAGTTATAGGTTCCTTGCATTTTACCATTATGTCTTGCAACATTTGTTTAAGCCAAAGTACCTATGTACAATTAGTTGTTGCTGCAACATATTCTGATTCTACTGTTGATAAGGATGTACAACTTTGTTTCTTACTTAACCAAGAAACTAGTCTGCTTCCAAGAAAAAATGCTCTGCTGGTGGTGCTTTTTCTATCATCCACATTGTTAGAGTAAAGTAATTAATTAACTTTACTTTCCTCTTAAGATTTCACTTTATGCATATATTAGTCATTTAATAATGAATATTTAATTATTAAATGCACTCACCTTAGAGTTAGGTTTTCCTTTCGATGTTGATCTCCTTTATAAGGATTGATCTCTTGTATTATTGTTACTTCTTGATTCATTTTTTCTCTGATAATAAATCTTCTCACTTTGTCAGAGCCAAAACCCTTGTTTCATTCTCTCTCTTTCTCTATGACAGGTTTCTTGCATGCAGGTTTCTTTGGGTTCTGTGGATTTGTATTTCTCAAATCCTACATGGTATCAGAGCTAGATCTGCTACAGCTTGTTTAGTCTTTTGAAAGATTTTGAGATCTAGGTTTTGGTTGCATCAGATCTATGTTTGTCTTCTATTTTTTATTTTGGAATAGGGGGTACTTTTTTTTGGTGCACTTTGAGCCCAAACGGATCTCACTGTTGAGCTCGCAGTGCCCCAAAACCCCTATTTTCATATAATATATGTCCGATTCGGACACAAATGCTCCAGAAGGCAAAAAAAATTTGCCCTAAGGCCGTACGGCCCCAAGGCACGTAGTTCGAGGCAAGAAACAAAAAAAATTGAAAAACAACGCAGTTTTTAAAAAAATTGGGCGCCGCCCGTTTCAAGCATCGCGCCGCGAGTGTGTAGCCCAGCGGCCTCTGCCCAGCCACCGCCGCCCGTGGTAACAACTGGCCGCGGCCAAGCAGCCACCGCCACGCCGTCGGCGAGAGTGCCGCTCCCTACACTGCCTGCGTGCCTCCCACCCTCCACCAGCACCAGCGGCACTGCCCCCACACCACCAGTTCTTGCGCTAGCTCCTGGTCGCCCAGCGGACCAAGGACCTCTTTTTTTTAAGCCCCTGAGGGCTAGAAGGGCCAAACTGGACCTTTTGGAGCTGCTTTACAAAATCGGGCGTCCGATCTCTATTTTTTGAAAACAAATAGGTGTTGGAAAGCTAGCTCCGAGCCCGTTCTAATGGTGTAGGAATTTTTTCAGATTTTTCCAATTTGATTGCATTTTTTCGCAGTCAAAGTTCGATGAGCCTTTTGCACTCCGAGGGGCATAACTTGCTCGTTTTTGCTTCGTTTTTCAAAAGAGAATAGGCATCGGAAAGGTGGTTTTGTGCTCTTTCCAGATCTCTAGTCTGTCTCATCAGTAATATCTTTAGGTACACAAAATTTTGCCTCAACCAGTTACTACTTTCTATCATTTTCTGATCTTCAGTTCGTATTGGGGATTAGTTTTTGCATTGTGGGGGGGTGTTTTTTTCTTGCTTTCTATTATTTACATCAGAAAACCAGGATCTACAAACACCACAACAAAACAAACAAACCCCTTCTGCATCTTTTGTCTGGTTCTGAAAGACCACATAATAATAATTTTAAAAAAATTCAGAGCAGTTGAGGCACAGTTCACAGGATGGCCGACAGACCTATTGAACCTCTCACACTATATAATTACCACACTTGGAAGGGTCGCATGATGACTCTTCTCTAGTCTCAAGGGTTATGGTCCTATTTGGATGAGGTTTAGCCTCAGTTGACACATGCCTTTGAGGTTATGCAGCACAAAAACAATATGGATCAGGCTATGGGATTGATGGCTTTACACATTTTCGACAGTCTCCTGTTTCATCTTGAGGGTTGTCTCACTCCTTGAGCCATTTGGATCAAGTTTGATGGAATTTTTGGTACTGTCAGTGAGTTCAGAGCTTTGCAGCTTGAGGCAGAGTTAACTTGGTACCTGATTCATTTCTCTCTATTGAGGACTTTCTGATGAAGTTCAAACAACAAAGATCTATCTTGCAGGGTTGTGGTAAGACTAAGACTGATACAGAGTGCATTTTCGTGATCCTCTCCAAGCTTTGGGGTCCATTTTAGATCTTCTCTTTGACCTTCTATTCCACAATGGATGCCTTGGGTGCTCGACATGTCATGCCTTCTTTTGAGGTCTTTTGTGATCGCCTGACTCGTGAGCAAGCTAAGCTTAAGCAGTTGGATTCACTTTCAGGTTCACAGAACCAAGCATTGGTAGCCCAGTCCTCCAAAGGAAAACAGAAGCAAAAAACGAAGCCTAAGAAAGATTCAGAGGCTAGTGAGAATCCCTCCAAGCCACCACCTAAGTCTGATTCAAAACCACAGTCCAATTCTAAATAGGGCAAATCTTCAAAGTCTGGTGAGTCTTCCTCCAAGACTAAGAAGAAATCTAGTGATCCTTGCAGTTTTTATGGCAAGGAAGGACATCCTATTTCCAGGTGTTGGAAACGTTTAGAGGCTTTGGAGGAAGCCATGCAGTAGCATAATATCAGTGCACCTCAGCCTCCTTCACAGCTCACAGGGAAAGGTCATGCTCTTTCTGCACGAGCATTGTCCTTAGCATCCACTTGGATTCTAGGATTTGGTGCCTCTCACTATATGACACACATAGAGGATTTGGTCACCGCTCTTGCCCCTATAGGCATTAGACATATTGTAGTTGGTGACTCAGCACAACTTTTCATTCAGGGTTCCGGTACTGTTTCATTGGATGGTGGTTGTCTACAGGATGTGCTTTTGGTTCCTAACATTTCGACAAACCTTCTATCCATTTATCAGATTTGCCAATCTGGCTCTGGTAAGACAGTTGAGTTCTCACCTCATGATGTGGTTATTCGAGATCTTCATGATCCTGACTTGGTTGTGGCTACTGGGAGTGTGGATTCTGCATCTCACTTATATAGATTTGATGGCTTTGAGAGTTCAGACACTGTTGGTTCCTCTCTTATAGTACATGCAAATTCAGTGAGCAGGCTTTGGCATGAGCATTTTGGCCATGTCAATTACAGATATCTATAGCAGATGAGTACACAGGCCCTTGTGATTGGGCTTCCATAGATTTCTTGTACTGATGGTGTATGTCATGGTTATGTCCTTGGCAAACATCATCAAGATCCTTTTCCTAAGGGTCGAGCCTCTCGTGCTAGGGAAGCCCTAGAGTTGGTACACAATGATCTTATGTCCTTTCTGACTCCTTCCTTTTCAGGGGCCCATTATGTGCTCACTTTTATTTATGACTTCTCTAGACGTACATGGGTGTACTTTCTTAAGTACAAGTCTGATGTCTTTGACTCATTCAAGATGTTTAAGACATTTGTGGAGAAGCAATCTGGACTTTCTATCAGGAGGATACGCATAGATAATGGGGGGGAGTATGTTACTCAGGATTTTAGAGATTTTTGCACTGAGCATGGTTTACAGCATCAGTTTACAGTTCCTTACACCCCTCAGTAGAATGGTGTTGCTGAGAGAAAGAACAGAACCTTATGGGAGATGGAAAATTGTATGATACAGTCTCGAGCTATGAGTTCTTCATTTTGGGCTGAGACAGTCAATTGTGCCAATTATATTCAGAATCGGATGCCTCATAAGGCATTGCAACATATGACTCTTGAGGAGGCTTGGACCCATGTCAAGCCTGATGTTTCTACAGTCTGAGTTTTTGGTAGTGAGGCTTGGGCATTTATTCCTGATGCTCAGTGGAAAGCCATGGAGAGGAAGAGCCAACCACTCATATTTGTTGGCTACTGTGAGGATGTTAAGGCATACAGGTTGTTTGATCCTGATTCCAAAGAGGTCTTGTTTCGGCGGGATGTCCAGTTTGATGAGCGCTATCCTCAGATGGATTCTCCATCACCAGCTTCTCCCTCATTGCCTACTCCTTCCTCTTCATCTCTTGAGGATTACTTATCCTTTGAGGATGATGTAGATGATGATCCACCATCTCCACCACCATCAATTGCTCTGTCTTTGCCGAAGTGGGCCCATGTCACTATTGATGCAACTGGTTCTTTGGCAGGTGATCCTTCAGATACTTATCGTACTCGTGCTCAGACATCTGGTTCTAGTCTTTTGAGTCATGCCATTTCAAATGATCCTCAAAAGTTTTCAGAGGCAATAGGACACCTTGAGTGGGATAGGGCCATGGATGAGGAGTATTCTTCTTTGATGAAGAATCATACTTGGGATCTTTGTCCTCTTCCTAAGGGAAGAAAGTTGGTTCGGTGCAAGTGGGTGTATCATACCAAGTATGTTGCAGATGGTTCTATTGATAAGTATAAAGCATGTCTTATTGCGAAGGGGTTTTCTCAGGTAGAGGGTATTGACTACTCTAAGACCTTTGCTCCTGTCGCCAAGATGAATTCTATACACCTGGTCCTTTCACTTGCAGCTTCACAGGGATGGACAGTGTTTCAGATGGATGTGAAGAGTGTTTTCTTGCATGGAGACCTACATGAGGAGATCTATATGGAGCAGCCTCAGGGATTTTTGCAGGACATTTTTTTGATTTGCAGACTTCGACGTTTATTGTATGGTCTCAAACAAGCCCCTCGGGCTTGGTATGAGAAGATGGACTCTTTCTTTCTTTCCTCTCACTTCACACGTTGTCATTCCAATCTTACCATGTATATTCAGCGTCAGGAGGGTGATCTTTTTATTCTTGTGCTATATGTAGATGATCTCATCCTTATAGGTAGCTCATCCTCCATGATTCAGCGTGTTCATAGAGCTTTGATGGAGCAGTTTGAGATGACGGATCTTGGTCTCATGCACTTCTTTCTGGGTCTACAGGTTATTCAGTCTTCAGATGGGATTTCCATATTTCAAGAGAAGTATTCTCTTGATATGCTTTAGCGATTTGGCATGCTTGATTGCAAGTCTACCCCCACTCCATTTCAGTCAGGTGTTGTTTTTTCTTCCACTTGCTCTACTCCTTCAATAGACCCCACTTTATACAGGCAGTTGGTTGGTAGTTTGTTGTACTTGACACATTCTCGTCCAGATCTTTCCTTTACGATTGGCCTTGTCTCTCGGTTCTCCCATGATCCTCATGAGAGCCATTGGCAAGCAACCAAACATATTTTGAGGTACATTCGGGGCACCACTCATTATGACATTCACTACACTTCAGGATCCCCTCACATCATTGGCTTCACTGACTCCGATTGGGCTGGTGATGTCAATGATCGGAAGTCTACTTCTGGCTTTGTTTTTTGCCTTGGTTCTGGTCCTATCACATGGTCTTGTAAGAAGTGGTCTGCTATTGCATTATCATCTACAGAGGCTAAGTACCATGCAGCAGTGTTAGCCAGTCAGGAGGTTTTATGGCTTCGGCAGTTGATGACAGAGTTTGGGTTTCCTCCAGATTGTCCCACTATTCTTTGGTGTGACAATTAGAGTGCCATTCACATTTCTCGCAACCCAGTGGAGCATCAGCGGACAAAGCACATTGAAATCCACATGCACTTCATCAGGCAGTTGATTCAAGATGGTTCTCTCATCTTGGAGTACATTCCTATAGAGGAGCAGGTTGCAGACATCTTCACAAAACCTTTGGCATCTCCGCGCTATCCTTAGTTGCGCTCCATGCTTGGGGTGAAGGAAGTTGTCCTTGGGGGGTCTCAGTGAGGCCTTCCTTCCTTCATGTTTTCTTTTTAGCATGATTCTTTATCTCTTTTTGGAGAGGAGTTTTTTCCCACTTGGTTTTCTCCTTTACTCCACTTTATAGAGATTTTCTTGTATTCGGGTACCTGATTAGGCCTTGTTGTCAGGACCCTCTATTGCATTGTAGTTCCTTTGCTTTCTTCTGCATTGTTTGTAGCTGCATTGTAGCTCATCTTAAGGGGGGGTGTTAGAGTAAAGTAGTTAATTAACTTTACTCTCCTCTTAAGATTTCACTTTATGCATATATTAGTCATTTAATAATTAATATTTAATTATTAAATGCACTCACCTTAGGGTTAGGTTTTCCTTTCGGTGTTGATCTCCTTTATAAGGATTGATCTCTTATATTATTGTTACTTCTTGATTCATTTTTTCTCTGATAATAAATTTTCTCACTTTGTCAGAGTCAAAACCCTTGTTTCATTCTCTCTCTTTCTCTATGACAGGTTTCTTGCATGCAGGTTTCTTTGGGTTCTGTGGATTTGTATTTCTCAAATCCTACACACATCTTCTACCCAATTTGCATCTTTGTATGCACATTATTCAAAGTTTCCATCTCTAGGATACCATAATACAAGATTTGCAGTGCCTTGTAAGTATCGAAAAATCCTTTTTACTGCTGATTCATGATTTTCTCTAGGATGACTCTGAAATCTTAAAACAATACATACTACATTCATGATATCAGGTCTGGTTTGTGTCAAAAACAGTAAACCTCCTATCATAGATTCATACCTTGTTGGATTGATAGGTGTAGATTCATCCCTTAAAGATAGTTTATCATTCGTATTCATAGGTGTGCTTACCGGTTTAGAGTTCTCCATCCCAAATTTCTTTAATAACTCTTGTAAATATTTGGATTGACTTAGGAATAAACCTTTGTCAGTTTGTGAATTCTGCAATCCTAAAAAGAATCTTATTTCACCAATCATAGACATTTCAATTTCTTACTGCATTTTAATAGAAAAGTCTTTACACAATCCATCTTCTCCTCCAAAGATTATATCATCAACAAAAACTTCTATAGCCAAGATGCCATCATTAGTTACTTTATAGTATAGGTTGTTGTCAGCATTACCTTTAGAAAAGCCAATTTTCAAAAGATACTTATCCAATCTTGCATACCAAGCTCTTGGGGCTTTTTTCAATCCATACAAATCTTTCCTTAACCTACAAACCATATCTTTGTCATCTGTCAAAGAAAATCCATTAGGTTTTTCAATGTAAACTTCCTCTTTAAGATCTCCATTCAAAAATGCACATTTAATATCCATTTGATATACTTTGTAGTTCTTATGTGCTGCAAAAGCCAAAAATAATCTGAATGCCTCAATTCTAGCTACC
This sequence comes from Cryptomeria japonica, assembly GCF_030272615.1. Lineage (NCBI taxonomy): Eukaryota > Viridiplantae > Streptophyta > Pinopsida > Cupressales > Cupressaceae > Cryptomeria > Cryptomeria japonica. The sequence continues at coordinate 724,100,863 of NC_081407.1, forward strand.
GGTGCAAAAGTCTCATTATAATCAATTCTTTCTTTCTAAGAATATCACTTACAAACTAGTCTTGCTTTATTTCTGATAACCTTTCCATCTTCATTGAGTTTGTTTTTTAATACCCATTTGGTTCCAATTACATTTTTATGTTTAGGTCGGGGAACTAATGTCCAAGTGTTATTCTTCTCAATTTGTTCTAATTCTTCTTACATAGCTTTAGTCCAATATTTATCTTCACATGCCTCATTTACTAATGATGGTTCAATTTGAGAAATAAGACATACCTCTTTATTTGCCAATCTTTCTCTTGTCATAACTCCTTTGTACTTGTTTCCAATTATCTGATCTTCAGAATGATTCAATATTAAATACCCGGGTGTCTTTGTTTGTTGTTGTTCCTGAATCATAGTGGAATTTTTAGATGATACCAGTGTAACTAGATCTTCATTCTATACTGGTGGGTTCAGTATAGGTTCATTCGTTAGAATTTCTGTTGCCAGTTTAGAATCTATATACCTTGAAGTTCCTCTGAATTGTTCATCAATCTTCACATTTGTACTCTCAACAATTTTCTGCAATATTTTGTTAAAACATCTATATGCTTTACTCTTAGATGAATAACCAAGAAATATTCCTTCATCACTTCTAGGATCAAATTTCCCAATATACTCATCTCTTCTAATATAACATTTACTTCCAAATATTCTAAACTATTTAAGAGTAGGAGTAATACCAAACCATAGTTCATGAGGGGTCTTACTGGTTTCACCTTTGATGTGAACTTTGTTGAATGTATAGACCATTGTACTTACTACCTCTCTCCAATATACATGTGGTATATTTGCTTCTGATAACATACTTCTGGCTGCATCCAAGATAGTTTTGTTTTTCCTTTCAACAACTCCATTCTACTGTAGTGTTCGAGGTGCTGATAGATGTCTTCTAATTCCATTGACTTCACAGAATGCATTAAATTCCTTAGGTGTAAATTCTCCTCCTTGATCTTATCTTAGACATTTGATTTTCTTACTCATTTCATTTTCTACCATTGCTTTGATTAATTTAAACTTTCTAAGTGCTTTTGATTTTTCTCTAAGAAAATTAACCCAACACATTCTAGAATAGTCATCAATGATTAGCATGAAATATCTATCACCTTGTAAGCTTTTATTTCTAGATGGACCACATAAATAAGTGTGAATTAAATCAAGAGCATTGTTGGATTTTTCTGGAATACTTTTGAAACTAGCTCTAACTTGTTTTCCAAATTGACATTCCTTACATACTATATTGTGAGGTTTGAGAATTTTAGGTAAATCTCTAACTCCCTTAGTAGTAATGATTTTTACCATGCATTCAAAGTTTAAATGACAGAGTCTCTTATGCCATAGCCAACTTTCATCAATATGTGCAATCAAGCATGTCTTTTCACTATTAGTCAAATGAAAGATATTACCTCTAGTCTGAATACCAGTTGCAATTTCTAAACCAGTTATATTCATGATCTTACATTTTCCATTTTAAAATTGTAACTGAAATCCTTTCTCAACTAATTGACCAACACTCAAAAGATTATTCTTTAAGCCTTCAACATAGTATAAATTGTTAGTATTGTTCTTACCATCAAGAGATATTGTGCCCTTACCTTGTTAGGTCCCATAGGCAACTAAGAGGGGTGGGGGGGGGGGGGGGGTGAATCAGTTGACCAATATTAATTAAACCAAAACAACTTAACCAAATTATCACTTAATAATGGTGAACCAGTCTGTTATACCGGTTGACAAATTTAACAGATAAATGCAATAGCGGCAAAGGTTAAAGCATGAAACAAAAAGACAAAGTCATCCACAACAGATAAACCCAATATTTGTACATGGAAACCTTGTAAGGGGAAGAACCATGGTGGTAAACCTTACACACAATCAAATGATACTACTGTAGATAGTAAGTGTACATAAATGGGGTCTACACATGCAAAAAGGCCAAGTGCCTAGAGCTCCCTGCTCAAACACAAATGGGAGTCACACTGACTACAATTGGGTGGTTAAATCCAATAAGAATATACTGCTCAAAATAGCATCTTCATATGCTAGATTCAATACCAATGTAGCTCTGATATGCTTTCATAAAACCTTGCTTCACCTTCAAATTATATCTTTGTGTATAGCTCTGCTTAATCTCGCTTATACCTTCACACTTATCCTTTTCACATTCCACACTTGATCTTACAAATAAGATCTTACATTTATATCATAACCTAGGATCAATTTTAGTAGGTTGGTTCTACAAGAGATTACAATAAAATCATTTTACAAACAATAAAATATCTGATGCAATAACCGATTGAACATGTTAGCTTAATGCATTTACAACACTAATTAATCATCTCCATAGTGTGCCATGCTGATCTAGAAAAGATAAACCTGCCGGTGTAACCCTGGATAACCCTGGACTTATTTGCTAGTGAGAGCAAATATGTAAATATGAATATGTCAATAGCCAATTCTTCAAGACAAGATGTCCACACCATGTCTTCGATATTACCAGATGTCTTCCATGCTATATCAAGTGCCAATGATCATTATTTCCTACCGGTGTACCATACCGGTGACTGTGCAAAAGTCACTTGCTTGCCGGTGAATGTTGTTGGATCTCCAAAGTGCTAGAGTTTTAGTAGGTGTTGACATCAATGACAAAACCATACCAAAATACCAACAATCACCCCCTTTGGCATTGATGGCAACACAAGATGGAAAAACCATCAAAGTGCCAAAACAAAAATGGCAAGTATAAAAACCAACAATCTCTCTAAAGTAACAATCTCTCCCCCTGAGAGTAACATGAGTTTCCTTATAATTTTATGTGCCAATATTTTCTTAAAAGATAATGTTTTTCCATAGATATCTCTCCCCCTTTGACATCAAAATCCAAAGTTACAACAAAACCAAGTTTAGATACAAAATATTAATCATTTTCAATATACCAACTACTCCCCCTAAGAAGTAGCTTCCTCATCAAAGCTGGAGTAAAATATTTCTTTGTTAGTTCTATCGATTGATGATAGACATCAACTCTCTAAGTGTCTACCAGTGGGGGTATGACCCCAAGTTGTTCTCTAAGATATTTAAAAGTCTCCTTAGGCAGAGGTTTAGTGAAAATATCTGCAAGCTGCTTTTTAGTATTCACATAAACCAGTTTTATTTCTTTTGCTTCAACTTTCTCCCTTAGAAAATTCAATTTGGTTGAAACATGTTTTGTTTTAGAATGCAATGCCGGATTCTTAGATATATCAATTGTTGTTGTGTTGTAACAATAGATAGTTATAGGTTCCTTGAATTTTACCTTTAAGTCTTTCAACATTTGTTTAAGCCATAGTACCTGTGTACAGTTAGTTGCTGCTACAACATATTCTGATTCTACTATAGATAAAGATGTACAACTCTATTTCTTACTCAACCAAGAAACTAATATGTTTCCAAGAAAAAATGCTCAGTCGATGGTGCTTTTTCTATCATCAATGTCTCCTACCCAATTTGCATCTGTGTATGCACATAGATCAAAGTTTTCATCTCTAGGATACCATAATCCAAGATTTGGGGTGCCCTGTAAGTACTAGAAAATCCTTTTTACTACTGATTCATGATTTTCTCTAGGATTACTCTAAAATCTTGAATCAATACATACCGCATTCATGATATCAGGTCTGGTTTGTGTCAAATATAGTAAACCTCCTATCATAGATTTGTACCTAGTGGGATTCATAGGTGTAGATTCATCTCTTAAGGATAGTTTGTCATTTGTAGTCATAGGTGTGCTTACCAGTTTAGAGTTTTCCATCCCAAATTTCTTGAGTAACTCCTTTAAGTATTTTGATTGACTTAAAAATATACCTTTATCAGTCTGTGATATCTGCAATCCTAAAAAGAATCTCATTTCACCAATCATAAACATTTCAAATTCTTGCTGCATTTTAATAGAAAAGTCTTTACACAATCCATCTTCTCCTCCAAAAACAATATCATCAATAAAAAATTCAATAGCCAAGATGTCATCATTAATCACTTTATAGTATAAATTACTGTCAGCATTACCTTTAGAAAAACCAATCTTCAAAAGATACTTATCCAATCTTGCATACCAAGCTCTTGGAGCTTGCTTCAATCCATACAAAGCTTTGTTTAACTTGCAAACCATATATTTGTCATCTGTCAAAGAAAATCCATCAGGTTGCTCAATATAAACTTCCTCTTCTAAGAAATGCACATTTAATATCCATCTGATATACTTTGTAGTTCTTATGTGCTGCAAAGGCCAAAAATAGTCTAACTGCCTCAATTCTAGCTACTGGTGCAAATGTTTCATTAATAATCAATTCCTTCTTTCTGAGAATATCCCTTACACACTAGTCTTTCTTTATTTCTGATAACCTTACCATCTTCATTAAGTTTGTTTCTGAATACCCATTTGGTTCCAATTACATTTTTATCTTTAGGCCGGGGAACTAATGTCCAAGTATTATTTTTCTCAATTTGTTCTAATTCTTCTTTCATAGCTTTAGTCCAATATTTATCTTCACATGCCTCATTAACTAATGATGGTTCAATTTTAGAAATAAGACATACCTCTTCATTTGCCAATCTTCCTCTAGTCATAACTCCTTTATGCTTGTTTCCAATTATATGATCCTCAGAATGATTCAGTCTTACATACCGGGGTGTCTTTGTTTGTTGTTGTTCCTCAGTCATAGTGGAATTTTCAGATGATACTAGTGTAACTCTATCTTCACTCTGTACCGGTGGATTCAGTGTAGGTTCATTTAAAATTTATGTTGTCGGTTCAGAATCTATGTATCTTGAAGTTCCTCTGAATTGTTCATCAATCTTTACATTTGTACTCTCAACAATTTTCTACAATCTCTTGTTAAAACATCTATATACTTTGCTCTTAGATGAATAACCAAGAAATATTCCTTCATCACTTCTAAGATCAAATTTCCCAATGTACTCATCTCTTCTAATGTAACATTTACTTCCAAATATTCTAAAATATTTAAGAGTAGGAGTAATACCAAACCATAGTTCATGAGGGGTCTTACCAGTTTCACCTTTGATGTGAACTTTGTTGAATGTATAGACCATTGTACTTACTGCTTCTCTCCAATATAAATGTGGTAGATTTTCTTTTGATAACATACTTCTAGCTGCATCCAAGATGGTTTTGTTTTTACTTTCAACAACTCCATTTTGCTGTGGTGTCCAAGGTGCTGATAGTTGTCTTCTGATTCCATTCACTTCACAAAATGCATTAAACTCCTTAGATGTAAATTCTCCTCCTTGATTTGATCTTAAACATTTGATTTTCTTACTGGTTTCATTTTCAACCATTGCTTTGAACAATTTAAACTTTCCAAGTGCTTTTGATTTCTCTCTGAGAAAAGTAACCCAACACATTCTAGAATAATAATCAATGATTAGCATGAAATATCTATCACCCTGTAAGCTTTTAGTTCTAGCTGGACCACATAAATTGGTATGAATTAAATCAAGAGCATTGTTTGATTTTTCTAGAATACTTTTGAAACTAGCTCTAGCTTGTTTTCCAGATTGACATTCCTTACATACTGTATTGTGAGGTTTGACAATTTTAGGTAAATCTCTAACTGCCTTAGTAGTGCTGATTTTTACCATGCAATCAAAGTTTACATGATAGAGTCTCTTGTGTCATAGCCAACTTTCATCAATGTGTGCAATCAAGCATGTCTTTTCACTATTATTCAAATGAAAGATATTACCTCTAGTCTGATTACCAGTTGCAATTTCTAAACCAGTTCTATTCATGATTTTGCATTTCCCATTTTTGAATTGTAATTGAATTCCTTTCTCAACTAATTGACCAACACTCAAAAGATTATGCTTTAAACCTTCAACATAGTAGACATTGTCAGTGTTATGTTTACCATCAAGAGATATTGAATGCTTACCTCTTATTTGACAAGCTTTGTCATCTCCAAATCTTACTAAGCCACCATTATATTCTTGAAAGTTCAAGAATTTACCTTTGTCTCTAGTCATATGATGTGAGCATCCAGAATCAATGATCCATTCATCCTTTGCTTCATTTTTATCTTCTAGGGCTTGTTCTACCGGTTGCACTGTAGGTGCCAGTTGATCTTCTTTTATAGCAACAAAAACCCATCCATTGTCTATCAGATCTTCATCAGAATCATCAGTCACTCCTTCATCAGCAACAGAACAAGATTTGTCCTTATTCTTCTTAAATCTATATCTCTGATATTTAGGGTTAGGCTTGTATGTCCTTCTAGCTTCTTCTCTTAGTCTTTCATATCTATCAAGGCATCTTGAAGCCATATGACCAATCTTATTACAGTTAAAACATTTAAAGGGTTCTTTACATTCATACTTACTTTCAACTGGACCTTTAGGCATTTTTCTTGCAAATAGTGCTTCAAGCTCTTGAAGTTATTCATTTTCTTTTTTGCTTTCCTCAAGTTCTTTTGCATAAAAAGCTTTCCAATTAGATTTCTCAAATGATGATGTAGATGAAGTTGATTATTTAAAGGCTAAATCTATCTTTAAAGTAGCAACATGACCAAATTCCTCAATTTCAAAGGCTAAAAGTTTTCCAATCAATGTATCCCTAGTTACTGATGTATTAGGCATTGTTCTTAGCTCATTTATTGCAGTAACCTTCATTTTATATGCCGGTGGCAATCCTTTTAAAACTTTTGAAACAATTTCATCTTCACTTAAGGTTCCTCCACAACATTTAATACCCAAAACAATTTCATTAACTCTTTCCATAAAAGCAGAAATCATTTCATCTTCTTCCATTTTCAGATTTTCATACCTCACCCGGAAGCTTTCAACTTTTGCAATTTTGACTATGGAATCTCCTTCATTCAGTGTTTCCAAATGATCCCAAATAGCTTTAGCAGTTGATCTGTATGATAATCCCATGATTTTCTGATCTGTTGATGCACTCAAGAGTGCTTCCCTTGCTTTGCAATCATTTTCCTCATCTTTAGTCAAGTTAGGTGGATTAGGCTAACTTTGAGTAGGGGAAATATAACCATTCTTTGTAACATCCTAGATGTCCTTTCCAATGCAATTCAGATGTGTCTTCATTTTGATCTTCCATATTCCATAATTGGTTCCATCAAGTTTAGGACTATCCTTCCTGAAATAGTTAGTAGACATTGGATCTCCTCAAGCTGTTAAACTTCTACAAAAGGAGGACTAGGCTCTGATACCAATTGTTAGGTCCCAGAGGCAACTGAGAGGGGGGGGTGAATCAATTGACCAATATTAATTAAACCAAAACAACTTAACCAGATTATCACTTAATACTGTTGAACCAGTTTGTTATACTAGTGGACAATTTAATAGATAAATGTAATACTGACAAAGATTAAAGCATGAAACAAAAATACAAAGTCATCCACAACAAATAACACCAATATTTGTATGTGGAAACACTGTAAGGGGAAAAACCATGATGGGAAACCTTACCCACAATCAAATGATACTACTGCAAATAGTAAGTGTACATAAATGGGGTTTGCACATGCAAAAAGGCCAAGGGCCTAGAGCTCACTGCTCAAACACAAATGGGAGTCACATTGACTACAATTGGATGGTTAAATCCAATAAGAATATACTGCTCAAAATAGCATCTTCATATTCTGGATTTAGTACTGGTGTAGTTCTGATATGCTTTCACAAAAACCTTGCTTCACCTTCAAATGATGTCTTTGTGTATAGCTCTACTTAATCTCACATATACCTTCACACTTATCCTTTTTGCATTCCACACTTGATCTTACAAATAAGATCTTACATTTATATCATAACCTAGGATCAATTTTAGTAGGTCAGCTCTACAAGATATTACAATAAAATCATTTTACAAACAATACAATATCCAATGCAATAACTGATTGAACATGTCAGCTTAATGCATTTACAACACTAATTAATCATCTCCATAGTGTGCCATGCTGATCCGTAAAAGATAAACCTGCCGGTGTAACCCTAGATAACCCTGGACCTATTTGTCGGTGAGAGAAAATATGTAAATATGAATATGTCAATAGCCAATTATTCAAGACAAGATTTCCACACGATGTCTTTGATATTACCAGATGTCTTCCATGTTATACCAAGTGCCGATGATCATTATTTCCTGTCGGTGTACCATATACCGGTGACTGTGCAAAAGTCACTTGCTTGCCGGTGAAAGTTGTTGGATCTCCAAAGTGCTAGAGTTTTAGTAGGTGTTGACATCAATGACAAAACCATACCAAAATACCAACATACCTTTGATCAAACAAGCTTTGTCATCTCCGAATCTTACTAAACCTCCATTATATTCTTGAAAGTTCAAGAATTTACCTTTATCTCCTATCATATGATGTGAGCATCCAGAATCAATGATCCACTCATTCTTTACTTTAATTTTAGCTGCCAAGGCCTACTCTACTAGTTGGACTATAGGTGCTAGTTGATCTTCTGTTATAGCAACAAAAACCCATCCACTGTCTGTCGGATCTTCATTAGAATCATCAGTCACTCCTTCATTTGCAAGCTAACAAAATTTATCTTTATTTTTCTTAAATTTGTATCTCTAATATTCAGGGTTAGGGTTGTATGTCCTTCTAGCTTCTTCTCTTAGTCTAGCATGTCTATCAGGGCATCTTGAAGCCATATGACCAATCTTATTGCAGTTAAAACATTTAAAGGGTGCTTTACCTTCATACTTACTTCCAACTGGACCTTTAGGCATTTTCTTTGCAAATAGTGCTTCAAGTTCTTCAAGTTCTTCATTTTCTCTCCTGCTTTCCTCAAGCTCTCTTGCATAAAAGGCTTTCCAATCAGATTTGTCAATGATGATGCAGATGATGTTGATGTTTTAAAGGCCAAATTTGTCTTTATAGTAGCAACAGGACCAAATTCATCAATTTGAAAGGCTGAAAGTTTTCCAATCAATGTATCCCTAGTCATTGACGTATTAGGCATTGTTCTTAACTAATTTATAGTAGTAACTTTCATTTTATATGCCGGTGGCAATCCTCTTAAAAATTTTGAAACAATTTCATCTTAACTTAAGGTTCCTCCACAACACTTAATACCCAAAACAATTTCATTAACTCTTTCCATAAAAGCAGAAATCCTTTCATCTTCTTCCATTTTCAGATTTTCAAACCTGACCTGAAAGCTTTCAAGTTTTGCAATTTTGACTATGGAATCCCCTTCATTCAATGTTTCCAAATGATCCCAAATAGCTTTAGCAGTTGATCTATCTGATAATCCCATGATTTGCTGATATGTTAATGCGCTCAAAAGTGCTTCTGTTGCTTTGCAATCATTTTCTTCATCTTTAGTCAAGTTAGGTGGATTAGGCTGACTGGAAGTGGGAGTAGTATAGGCATTCTTTGTAACATCCCAGGTGTCCTTTCCAATGCAATTTAGATGTGTCTCCATTTTGATCTTTCATATGCCATAGTTGGTTCCATCAAGTTTAGGATTGTCCTTCCTGAAATAGTTAGTAGACATTAGATCTCCTCAAGGTGTTAAACTTCTGCAAAAGAGGACTATGCTCTGATACCAATTGTTAGGCCCCAAAGGCAACTGAGAGGGGGGGGGGTGAATTAGTTGTCTTATAAGTTTAAACCAAAAACAACTTAACCAATTTACTGCTTAATACCAGTGAACCAGTCTATTATACCAGTGAATAGTTTTACTAGGTAATGCTATACCGGTAAGAATTAATGCATGAAACAAAATGACAAAGTCATCCACAATACATTACACAAATATTTGTACGTGGAAACCTTGTAAGGCAAAAAACCATGGTGGGAAACCTTACCCAAAATCAGATGATACCACTGTAGATAGTAAGTGTATACAAATGGGGCCTATAGATGTAGAAAGGCCAAGCGCTTAGAGCTCACTGCTCAAACACAAAATGGGAGTGACACTAACTACAATTGGATGGTTAAATCCAATAAGAATGTACTGCTCAAAATAGCATCTTCATATGCTAAATTCAGTACCGGTGTAGTTCTGATATGCTTTCACTAAAAAACCTAGCTTCACCTTCAAATGATGTCTTCGTGTATAGCTCTGCTTATTCTCGCATATACCTTCGCACAATTCTTTTTCGCATTCCATGCTTGATCTTACAAATAAGATCTTACATTTATACCATAACCTAAGACCAATTTTAGTAGGTCGGCTCTACAAGATATTACAATAAAATCATTTTACAAACAATACAATATCTGATGTAATAATCGATTCAAAATGTCAGCTTGATGTATTTACAACAATAATAAATCATCTCCATAGCATGTCGTGCTGATCTAGAAAGGATAAACCTGCCGATGCATAACCTGGACCTATTTGCCATTAATACCAAATATGCAAATACTAATATACCAATAAACAATTCTCCAAGATAAGATGTCCAAACAATGTCTTCGACATAACCAAGTGTTTTCCATGCCATTCCAAGTGTCGGTGTACCATATACCAGTGACTGTGCATAAGTCACTAGCTTGCTGGTTAATGTTGTTAAATCTCCAAAGTGCTAGAATTTTAGTAGGTGTTGACATCAATGACAAAATCATACCAAAATACCAACACTTCCTTTACACAACTCCATTTTGCTGCGGTGTCAGAGGTGTTGATAATTGTCTTTCGATTCCATTCACTTCAGAGAATGTATTAAATTCCTTAGATGTGAATTTACCTCCTTGATCTGATCTCAAACATTTAATTTTCTTACCAGTTTTATTCTCTACCATCACCTTGAATAGTTTTAATTTCTCAAAAGCTTCTGATTTCTCCTTTAGAAAAGTAACCCAACACATTCTAGAATAATCATCAACGATTAGCATAAAATATCTATCTCCTTGTAGACTTCTAGTTCTTGCTGGACCACATAAATCAGTATGAATTAAGTCAAGAACATTATGAGATTTTTCTAGAATACTCTTGAAAGATGCTTTAACTTTCTTTCCATATTGACATTACTTACATACTAGATTGTGAGGTTTAACAATCTTAGGTAAATCTCTTACTACCTTAGTTGTACTGATTTTCACAATGCAATAAAAATTTACATGACATAGTCTCTTATGCCATAACCTACTTTCATCAATATGTGCAATTAAGAATATATTCTCATTTTTATTCAAATGAAATATATTACCTCTAGTCCGATTACTGGTTGCAATTTCCAAACCGGTTCTATTCATGATTTTGCATTTACCATTCTTGAATTGTAAGTGAAATCCTTTTTCAACTAATTGACCAACACTCAAAAGATTATGCTTCAAACCTTCAACACGGTAAACATTATCAGTATTGTGCTTACCATCAAAAGATATAGTCCCTTTTCCTCTGATCAAACAAGCTTTTTCATCTCCAAATATTATGAGACCTCCATTGTATTCATGAAAGGTTAAGAATTTACTCTTATCACCAGTCATATGATGTGAACATCCAGAATCAATGATCCATTCATCCTTTTCTTGAATTTTATCTGCCAGAGCCTGCTCTACTGGTTGAATAGTAGGTGTCGGTTGATCTTCTATTATAGTAACAAAAGCACATCCATTGTTTGTTGGTTCCTCATCAGAATCATCAATAACTCCTTCATCGACATAGTAACATGATTTGCCTCTATTCTTCTTAAATTTGTACCTTTGATATTCAAGGTTAGGCTTATATGTTTTTTTAGCTTCTTCTTTCAATCTTGCATGTCTATCAGGACACCAAGATGCCATATGACTAATTTTATTGCAGTTAAAACATTTAAAAGGTGCTTTACCTTCATACTTACTTCCAACTGGACCTTTAGGCATTTTCCTTGCAAATAGTGCTTCAAGCTCTTCAAATTCTTCATTCTCTCTTCTGATTTATTTAAGTTCTCTAGCATAGAGAGATTTCCAATCATATTTTTCATATGATGATGATGATGTTGTAGATGATGAAGCTTTGAAAGCCAAATCTGTCTTATTTGTAGAAATAAGACCAAATTCCTCAAGTTCAAAAGCTGAAAGTTTTCCAACCAAAGTATCTCTAGATATTGATGCATTAGGCATTGTTCTCAATTCATTAATAGTAGTTACTTTCATTTTGTATGCCAGTGGAAAATCTCTTAAAATTTTAGAAACAATTTCATCTTCACTTAAGGATCCTCCACAACATTGTATGCCCAAAACAATTTCATTAACTCTTTCCATAAAAGAAGAAATCCTTTCATCTTCTTCCATTTTTTAATTTTCATACTAGACTCAGAAGCATTCCAATTTTACAATTTTGATAGTGGTATCACCTTCATTCAATGTCTCAAATTTATCCCAAATAGATTTATTAGTAGATCAGTCTGATAATCCCATGATTTGTTGATCTTACAATACGCTCAAAAGTGCTTCTCTTGCTTTGCAATCATTCTCCTCATCTTTAGCCAAGGTTGGTGGATTAGGTTGACCTTGAGTAGGAGCAACATAGCCATTCTTTGTAACATCCCATATGTCCTTTCTAGTGCAATTCATATGTGTCTCCATTCTTATCTTCCATATATCATAGTTGGTTCCATCAAGCTTCAGACTGTCCTTCCTGAAATAGTTAGTAGACATAGGATCTCCTCAAGTTGTTAAATTTTTGAAAAAAGAGGACTAAGCTTTGAAACCAATTGTTAGGTCCCAGAGGTAACTAAGAGGGGGAGAGGGTGAACTATTTATCTATTAATTTAAAACCCAAAACAAACTTAACCAAACTTAGTGCATAATATCGGTAAACCAAATTTTAATGTTGGTAGACAATTTAGCAATTAATAAAAGTACCGGTAAAGTTTAATGCATGAAATAGAAATACAAATAACATACACAACACATAACACAATTATTTTTACATGAAAACCCTGTAAGGGAAAAAACCATGGTGGGAAACCTTACCCACAATCAGATGATACTATTGCAGATAGTATGTATGTACAAATGGGATCTACACATGCAAAAAGGCCAACTGCTTAGAGCTCAATGCTCAATCACAAAATGGGAGTCACACTGACTACAATTGGTTGGTTAAATTGATAGCTCAATGATGAGAAAATAGTACCAAATCGGTACTGAGAGGGGGGGGGTGAATTAGTACAGGCAAAAATACAGTCTTAAACCGGTTTGGCAGCAAACACTTCAAAAGACTGGGAGACAGAGATACCATTTTGAAATAGAGTGCAACAGGTAAAGCTAAGAATGTCTAAGAAAAGCATTAACTGGTTACTCACTTAGCCTTTCACTCAACTTGAAACTACACTACCATTTCACCCTTATGCATAAACAAGTGATCTATCATCAGATCATAAAAACAACTAGTTCAACATGTTTTATTGACAGACATAAAACACAGAACCATCAAATGTTTGACAAACAATAGCAAAGAATCACAAGATAAAAGCATCACACATGACACACATATTTTTCATGTGGAAACCCAACTGGGAAAAACCATGGTGGGGATGAATACCCACAAACTATTTTTGAGCTCTTTGGAAGTCCGCTCTATTAGAAGCCTTATCCGGTTAGAGACATTATAATAGGTTCTGCTAGGAACCAATCTTGTTAGAGATCACCCGGTTAAGGGATGGCTACAATAACCGATTAAGGGTTAAACCTTGTTATAGGTTACCTTGTTAGAGGATTTCAAGAATAGCTAAAGGACTTCAAACTCAGTAGCTTAGAGTTACCCTGTTAAAGGATTTATAGCAAGCCGGTTAAGGCTACCCTGTTAAGGGATTTTCCAACTATTGAGGTGGTTAGATATCAACAGGTATTACAATGATCTGGTAACAACACTCAATGCCAATGTAGATCCACTTAAGCTCCTCTTTTCCTTCTACACTTACACTCTGTAGGTATCACTTCTCTCCTTTTTGTCTGGCAAGAATCATGTATCCCTTCTCTTGGATACTCACACACAACTTTTGCCAACCACCCTAGAAAGAGTCACAACATCGACCTTATAGAAAATAGTTAGGTCAGTAGCATAAACCCTAAACCCTAAACATAATGCTTTGTTTTCATACCTCCATTGAATGTGCTTTGGAATTAGGTTCATTTCAATGAGTGTTCTAATGATTAAGTTATCATGTCTTGTGTTTTGATTAATCTACTTATCTTGTGATGATTCCTAATTTCTACGCTACATTAATTGGTGAACCTGACGTGAATACTAACCTTCTAACCCCTCTACTGTGATTTGGAGTGCTTATATGTTGATTTGCAGGTCAAAAACTCAAAAACAGGGCCGTGCAGGGTATTCTGGAGACTTCTGCACTTGTGTGAAGCATCTTGCACCTGTGTTGAAGAGTCTTGCACCTGTGTCAAGACATTCTGCACTTGTGTCAGACATCTTGCGTCTGTGTCATGTCTTCTGTGCCTGTGTAAAGTCCAGAACAGAGGTAAAAAAATGCAGTTTTTACTTGAAATTTTTTATATGTTTTCGTAAATTGCAATTTTGAGGGTCTTCGGTGCATTTGTGGACAAATATGGTGCCCGTAAACATGATGAGACGTCATTGATGTTTCCAAAATTTGGTTCTAGATTATTTGAATACCTTTCCAATGCATCAAACGGTTTGTAATTCGGAGCTAGGATGAGAAAGTTATGCCTTCTCAAAGTAGACTGAAATTTTGATAGTTTTCATAAATCAGATCATCTGTGCTTTGGATTTTGGTACTAATTATTTGTGCAAGATCTTGGCGTACGCATGACAAAGACTAAAAATCAAACTACTAACATGTGTTATGCAGATTCGATGGTCAAAGACAACAAATCAAACTTCTGACATGTGTTTTGCAGGTTGCCTTGGAGAAACAACCAAAATTGTGTGTTTGAGTTTTCTAATTAGGCACTTAGTGATTTATAAATAGGTGGAAATGAACCTTTGTTTTCTTTGTTTGTTAAGTATGACATTGGAGTAGGAGAGTATGCTCTCATCCTTCATAGGGTGATCAGAAATCCAGATCTTCAATACCATGCTTGTGTTGTTGATTGAGTGTCTCCATTAGAAGGCCTACCTTCCCGACCACTTTGCTTTAGCAAGCGAGTGATAATCATGAGAAGGGGATGACCCAAAGTGAGTACAGCTAGAATTCCTTGGCATTCTAACTCACTATAAAAAAATACCTGATGGGCGAAAGCTTTGAAGGAAGTGTTACGTGGGAATTGCAGTTACTTGGGAAGTGATGCCCCTTGAACTCTTTCTCATATCAACATCTAAGTAGGGCCTCTTGGTCTAAATTGCGCTTGCGTGACTACATTTGTTTGTTATCTTGATGGGCTTAATGTCTCAATCATGCTTGCATGACATCAAGGAGTAATGCTTAACAGAAATCCTTACTACATACCTTGTTTTTAGAGGCCAAAAACCCTTCTAGTTGCTTGAGAAGGACAAATTCGGATACTTGGAAGAGATACTAAGTTCGCCATGGGGAGATTCCATGGGGACTGATGCTTGGCTGCCCTGAGAAGTTAGTGCCGTGGAGGGGAGCCCGTGGGGTCAAGCATCTATGTATTCTCCTTGAATCCCATAATGAGTCTACCTCTCAAGTACCTAATGTCTTTGCCTACCCTAAGGAATGTGGAAATGAGCATGATTGTCTTGAGTCTAAGTTATAACATCTTGTATTCTTTGATTGTCAAAATTTGAATCCCATTTCAAGAGAAAACACATTGATCAAACATAAGATTTAAACAAAAGAGATTCATCCAACAAAAGTTCAACAAGGTTCAAAAACACACCTTCAAACATGGTTGTCAAGCATTGTTCAAAAACTTGTCTCAACACTTATGTCACTTACATTTAGGTTCATCCTAGGTTGCATTTAGCAAAGTCATTATCAAGTATCAAAGTTAGGATTCACCTAAGTCATACTTCTTTTGCATATCAATAAGAGTCATCCATTTGCATATGTCCTCTTGCATAAGAGCAATATCATTTCATAATTAAACCTTAGGTTTCATCTTAGGTGGACATTATCATACATTTGCATTAGCATATCCTAAGTCTCTTCATTAAGCCTAAGTCATTGTCATATCATATTAAGATCATTTGCATATTAATTGTCCTTTTGCATATAGTGTCAAACCTAGGTCTTGTCATACTTGAGCAATCCAAATCTTTGGTAAACCCTAAGTCATTGTTAAGAAGTCTAGACCTTATCAAACCTTTTGTCCTTTTGTCATCAATATCATTTCGTCAAACCTAGCTTAGTATCCAAGCATATAGGGGAGACACTGTCATCTTGTCCTTTGTCAATTAAGTCCTTTTGTCCTTTGAGGTCTAGACATCATTTCAATTTCCAAAAGGTCTCTCCTAGATTTGCATTCAAAAGTTTGTCAAAATCTTCAAAAACAACCAAAAACATAGATTGCATTTTCATCTATTTAGTTTGCATTTAGTTGCATATCATACATTATACTTGAAAAATTCCAAAAATATTGCATTTGCATAGTGACATGTCTATTGAAACAAGGTTCCAAGCACCAATGATGCAACAAAGTTTGACATATCAACCGACAATGCAATCAAATTTTAATCCAAGGCAATCACAATTATATCCAACCCAACAACAAGGCAATATCGGTCAAACTTATCATGATGATTTAAATGTCCAAATACAAAAACTAGAGGAGAAACTAGCTCAAGAAAAGGAGATATTGGAGCAAAAAGTGATAAACAGTGAGAAGATAAGATCTCAAATGTCCAAAATGTTTCAAAAATTTCCAGGTCAAAATCCAAATTTTGAGCCAATTGATGTAAGATCTCTTCTTGAACGATCAGACATACCAGCTCTCCTCTCGCAAATAGAGATGATGAAAAAATTACAAGAAAGGAGACAACATCAATTTCAACATTATGTGCCTCCACAACAAGAACAAGGTGTTTTCTATCAATCAGATTTGCAACCATCGCAACCAATGGTCCAACATATGCAACCAACACAACCAATGGTTCAATTTCAACAATATGTCCAACCAACTATACAATGTCAACAAATGGTTCAACCAATGGTGGAATATCAATGTCAACAACCACAATCACCAATTCAAAAACAAAACTTGCAACATGCACCAAGCCGAATTTTGAACATGTCAAACCAAAATGATCAACATCTAGTTCAATATCAAAAAATGACATCAAATCAAAAACAAGTTCAAGTTCAATCAACATATCAATGTCAACAACCGCAACCAAACATTCAAAAACAAAGGTTGCAACACACACCAACCCAAGTTTCAAACATGTCAAAACAATTGAACCAAGTCCAAAATCAAAACATGACATCAAATCAAAAACAAGTTCAAATTCCAAGTCCAATCATGTCAAAACCTAAAAAGAAGGGTGGGCTTATTGCAATGCTCTTAAGGAAACGACTAAGTGAGTCTTTTGAGGAAGATAAAGATAATACACTTATGTCTAGCAATGCCTCATCCCCTCGCAAGCAAATTGACTCTCCAGTGGCATCTATCCCTACACCTTTGAAAGTTTCACAAGAACCTTCCATATTGTCCTCATCAAACAATACACCCAAGGACGCAATTATTCAAGAGCTATCCATAATTGATTGCCAAGAGAATCCAATTCATGATGCACATCCTTATCATGTTTCAGAAATACAAGACCCAATGCCACCATGCACTTTATTGCCATTACTTGTTTTAGAGGACCCCATTCCAAGTCCCTCTTCCTCATGTTCAAGCATTGATTCCTTGCCAGAATCCATCACAAATTTTCAAAGTGCATTTCCTTCATGCCAAAACATTGATTCCTTGTCAGAATCCTCCATGCATATCCAAAGTCCAACCTCATGTCAAGAGGAGAATTTAGAGCATGAAGAAATGAGTCCTAAAGAAGATGAAGATCAAGATCAAACCATATCATCCCATCCAATTGTTGACCAAGATCCCATGTTCCCAGACACTCATGATGATTCCCCTATTCTTGTACATCCTATCCAAAGTCCTATTGGCACTCCATTCCCCGGGCAAGATCAAGATATCCCAGTCCATTCGATCCCAAAGGATCCCATTCCATTTAATGAGCAAAATGTCCTTTCAAATCCCATTGACATTCCACTTCCTCAGAAAGATCAAGATATCCCTTCCATCCTTTCCGATGATCCCATTGAAAGTCAAGAGCAAAGCACCTTTAAAGAAGATTCCAATGATCTTCCTCCTTGTCAAGATCAAATCATTCCTTCAGATCCTCCACAAGATCCACTTGTCCCTCCATCTCCACGTCCTAATCCCGCATATCCACTCCAAGATTGCATTTCTTTTGATGATCCCATTATTTCTCCCATTCCATCTCTTGAAGAGCCTATCATTGAACCATGTCCACTACACAATCCTAGTCCCCCTCATGATCTTGATACCCCTCATGATTCTAACGTGTCAGTGCAAGATGTTCATGAACCCCTGACATTAACAATGGGTTCTTCCACTTTGGTGCAATCCGATCCACTTCAAAATCTCATTATTTCTCTCATATCATATCCACCTCATAATGGACTCGCGTCTTCTTCCCAAAGAAAAGAGTCTCCTACAAGTCAAGATATTCATGAAGGCAAAGGAGTAGACCTTCATGAGAAAGAACCCCTTCACATGAAAGAATATACTAATGGTCATGGCTACAAAGCTCACACTCAAGGCGTTGGTATCCCTTCAAAGTCAAAATCCAAATGTCCACCTTCCCCATCATCGCTTCCATCCATTCTAGGTCCCTATATTCCTCCATCTCCTATGCAACGTCAGCAAAGGCACACATCTTGGAGAACCTTCCATCCATCCCACATGCCTCCATATCATTCCCATCCACATCAACATTCATTCCCTCTTCCAAGCAATTTGGATGCCAAGTATAAAAATCATAAGTCTAGAAATCCACATGTATTCAAAGATCAACATGTCCAATCTAATCGACATGTCAAAAAAAAGAGCAATATGATCTATAAAGAAAAAGCAATATCCAAAAGATCACAAAGGTCCACTGAGCAAAATAAAGCAAAGTCAAAATATATATGGGTTCCTAAATCCCTTGTGCAAGCAATGCACTCCAAGGAACCACAAAAGCATAAAAAATCAAAAACCATGTGGATCCCTAAGAAGCTTCTTGAAGCACAAAAAGAAAAATCCAACTTGGCATCCAAAATTGCTATTCCTCCATCCAAATCTCTCAAATTTGTTCCTCCATCACCTCCTTCATCCATTCTAGGCCCTTATGTCCCAAAATCCATAGCATTTCCTTCGTCAAAATCTCAATATCCAAAATACATTTTTCCTCCATCAGTCCATCACCCCTCAAGGTGTGTGCCAATGTCGATCTTGCCTTCATTTCCATCCACTGAAGCCCAATTCTTCCAATACCCTACCTATTATCCAATGCATATTTTCCATCCTTCGATCCCGTTGATCCAATCCTTTGCATAAATCCTAGCCTTAGTTTCATCTTATTTTCCATGTCCTTATCCTACCAACGTCTTTGAGCATACTTTTAAAGGTCATGGTCCATTTTTTTCAAGGCTACTATCCAATTAAAAAGATGCTTGAGTCCTTCTTCCATTCCCTATCATGTGTCTATCATCTATTGAAAAAGTCAAAATACAGAAAAAAAAAAAAAGAGACAAAAAAGTGAGAAAAAGAAAAAAAAAAAGTAAAGCAAAAATAATTTGTCCACTGGTGAAAACCTGGCAAACAGGCGCCTTGGGCAAGTACCGTGATGAAAACCTGGCAAACAGGCGTCATGCGTAATCTATGAACTTCTTGCACACCACACTTGGGGGCAGGTTTCCTCCTTCATATCCTATTGCCCTTCATTATCTTATCATACCATGTCATTATCCTTCATATCCTTTTGTCCTTCATTGTTCCATTATCTTATCATACCATGTCATTACCCTTCATATCCTATTGTCCCTCATGTCCAGTTTCCCTTTCTACCTTTGATCTTGACAAGGCTGACGATCTTCATGAGCATCATGCATCTTGTTTGCAGCTTTTAGTCTATCATAGCTTTTGGTCATTTATCCATTTGCTTATTACAACCTTTCATCCATATTCCCTGTCTTATTGCAACTTTCTGCCACTATCCCTTAGCCTATCCTGACCTTCAGTCCATGTCCCTTATCCATTCTTGGTCTTGCTTATCCTATCCATATCTTATCACTATCCATACACTCTTTTTCATTCCTTGATCTTGATCTGACATAAGGACGCAAAATTTAAACATGGTTTCAAAAACCTCTTGATATGTCCCTCATGCCATGTCACTGCTTTACATTGTCATATCCAGTCTCTTGTCCCATCATGCCATATCCCTTGAAAATTGCATATGCATTGTCTCCA
The DNA here is from genome assembly GCF_030272615.1 of Cryptomeria japonica. Taxonomy (NCBI): domain Eukaryota; kingdom Viridiplantae; phylum Streptophyta; class Pinopsida; order Cupressales; family Cupressaceae; genus Cryptomeria; species Cryptomeria japonica. The sequence goes on from NC_081407.1 coordinate 724,121,288, forward strand.
TGCTAAAAGGCCTTTGTCTTCCCTCTATCCACCAACATTTCAGCAAGCCTATTTATTCACTTGTCATATTCCTTGCCTTGCTAGACACTGGGGGCAAAATCGTAAAAATTGAAAAATGTCTTGAAAAAATCTCATAAAAATTGAAAAATGTCCTTAAAAAATTCATCAAAAATTGAAAAATGTCCTGAAGAAAAGTTTAAAAATTGAATAATGTCCTGAAAAAAAATTCCTAAAAATTTCAAAAATGTCCTGAAAAAATCAAAAAAATCAAATAAGGTCCTGAAAAAAAGAACACAAAAAAATTGTAAAACTCCAAAAACCAAAAACAAACATTTTGCAATAAAGTATTCCCTTTATGCATCGACAGCTCACTGAGTATACATCCAACAACTTGCAATCAAATGCCGTGCTTTAATAAAATCATGTTTTAACCAGATGAACTTTTTCAAATTAAAATCAAACATTCAAATTGATCAAAATTGTCTTATCAATCGAATATCAGTATCCAAATCATTTGTCCTTGTTCCTATTATCATGGGTCTTATACAGGGTGTGGTATACTCGAAACCAGACTGTGTCCTGTCTTAGACGGGGTATCACATTTCCTGAAACCAGACAGCATGATCGTCCTATCAGCACGTTCAACTTTTGACAATGAAGATCAAGATGTTTGTCTGATTTGATTGAATTTGTGCATCTTATCTCTTTACTGATTTATCTTTGGTTTCGATCATGTTCCTATGTTGCTCGATGATGTCACTGAGTGATTTAGAGTGACCGAGATGGCTCATGGTCTCTTTCTTTTTTTGATTGTGATTGTCGTTTGTCTATGATGTGTCTGTCTTTCGCAAAAAGGGTTGCATTTCAGCTCTGGCCTTCAATGCCATGATGCTACGCATCCATTTTGCTAAATAAAAATAAAGGTTCTCACCTACAAAGTGCATTACTGAAAGCAAATTTTCTTCATCTCTAACTATCTTCTGTCTCATTTTCTTCTTACTAACATTTCTTCCGTCTGATATCCGATTGTCAATCCGTTCGATCCTATCATTCTTATCGATCAATTGGCCTCTTTTCTGCATGTTTCCGGCTAATTCCTCGAGGGGGCATGCATATGTCATTATCATTGTCTGGGGCATTTTCATTATTTTTCTTTGAAACAACGCTTAAAATCGCATTGTCTCAAAGAGGGGCAAAATGTAGACACCTAAAAATGGTCAACGCTTGCGAAGTCATACTTTAACAATTGCGCATTGCCTCATTTTAGGTTTTTGCATCGCATTAACATTTCTCCTATGTCACGCACTTGATTTTTATCATTTGCGAACATCGAGTCATTCTTCTATATTCTTCAATCATCTCGTCCTCGAATTTGGTCTTGTCGACAGCATTATCCAGTCATGATTTTGATCGATTTTATCTTGTCGCATCAATGAGCATGCTTATTTGTCATCATTTTGGACATCATCAATCCTAATTAGGGTTTTGTCCTCTTTTCAATCTTGTCATCATGTGATCGATTTGTCATCGATCGTTGTCACTGTTTGATCTTGTCATCTTGCGATCAATTTGTCATCGATCGTGGTCCTTTTCAATCTTGTCATCTTGCAATCCATTTTGTCATCAATTCTTGTCTTCTTGTCGATTTTGTCATTTTGCGATCATATTGTCATCAATCGTTATCTGTCTCAATTATGTTAATTTGGATCAATTTGTCATTGTTCCTCGTCGATTGGCACATTTAATCAAATAATTTATCACATTGGTCATTTGTCAATCCAAAATCAAATCAAATCGAGTCAATTATCTTTTAAGACCTAATTCATCTTCCAGGGTTTTGTGATTTAATCATTTAACCTTGTGTGTCATTTCTTCCTCTAGGATTAAATAATTTATTTATTTATCCTAGGTCTTCGTGTCGCAATTAAATGTTTCATTTAATTGGCTAATTAATTATTCTTCTCTTTATGAGTTAATTAATAAATGAAAAATTATTAATTAATTTCCCAATCTTTCATCAATTATTCCTCTTATTATAAATTAACTAATAAATGAAAAAAGTATTAATTAATTTATCTAATTTTCCTAATTTTTCATTCCCTCTTTGTGAATTAATTGATAAATGAGAAATTATTAATTAAATCACTAAGTTCCTATTTTCCTCATTTCTAATTTTTCTAATTTTCATTAATTTTCCTAATTTCCTAAATTCTAATTCCTAATTTCCACCTTTTTTCTAATTTTCCAATTCAAATTCCACCTAATTAACTTGTCTTTAGTTCTCCCTATTTTTGTGCTTCATGTGTCATACTCTTGACATAGAAATTTGTCATAGAGTCTTGTCTTGACATAGCAATTTGTCATAGAACTTGTCTTGACATGGAAATTTGTCATAAAATCTGTCATAAAATTGTCACAAGCCTCTTTGCATAGCAACATGTCATAACTTTGCTATTATTGATTTGAATTTCTATTCGAATCTCTTTCATGCTAATTTGCTCATTTCTTCAATTCTTCTATAAATTAGATGTTTTTCAATCAAACCTAATCCGAATTTTCTATCAAACTATCGAACTTATGCTTCTAGTACTCTTGAACTTTTCATCAATCTTGCTTTCAATTGTGTGTGCACTTGTAGGTGAGATCCACAAACCCATTGAAGAGGAAAGAACAACAATGGAGCCGCATGGAAGGAGTATTCAATTCTACATTTGGTTTGCATAATTTTCATTTTGAATGCTTTGTTTTCATACCTCCATTGAATGTGCTTTGGAATTAGGTTCATTTCAATGAGTGTTCTAATGATTAAGTTATCATGTCTTGTGTTTTGATTAATCTACTTATCTTGTGATGATTCCTAATTTCTACGCTACAGGTATCACTTCTCTCCTTTTTGTCTGGCAAGAATCATGTATCCCTTCTCTTGGATACTCACACACAACTTTTGCCAACCACCCTAGAAAGAGTCACAACATCGACCTTATAGAAAATAGTTAGGTTAGTAGCATAAACCCTAAACCCTAAACATAATAGGTAAAGGAATTCAAACAGTTCAATCCTGATTGTTGAGCATACTACATTAATCTCCATCGTTCATTTTCCATAGTTTTCATGGCAACTGATAACCCATCACACGTTATCACCATTTTACATTCTTCTCATATTCCCGAGGTAGATAGGCAGGATCTTCTTCATGCACAATCCTTCATGCACACAGGGCTTACATGGCAACATGATCTTGTTCTTTGTTGTCATGATAACTCATCACACAAAGTCACTGGTTGAGCCACACAGGCTTGAAACACTTAAACCGGAAACCCTAAAGTTGAGACTACGAACCGGTAGTCATACTACGCTGCCATGTGCCAGTTCACCTTGAACAAGAACACCACTTCACTTTGGCACAAATGTCGGTTCATAGTGTTATATTGGTTCTCACATAAGTCGGTTCACACCTCTACAACATATTGACATCAATGACAACATACAATGTCATTATGTCCTCATATCGGTTCACATAATGCCAACAATCTCCCCCTTTGGCATTGATGGCAATATACAAAGATATATCTCCGCTTCACATCTTCTCCCTAGATTTCTGCAGATATCTTCTCCACTTCACATCTTCTCCCCCTTTGACAACAATGTCAAAGTGGAGGCACAAGCTTCCTTGTTCCATTATGCTGCTCCCCCTAAGGAGTAGCATCCTTCAATGCATCAATCCAAAATAAATTTGACTATGTAATACCTGACTAATGTGGAGCATATTCTTTTAGTTCACCTCCTAAAGGGGTAGTACCCCTAGTTCACCTCTTAAGTATGTAAATGTAGTCTTTGGGAGAGGCTTGGTGAATATGTCTACTAACTGCTCCTTACTGGACACATGCTCTAGTGCAATCTCTTTGTTCGGAACCTTTTCCCTCAAGAAATGATACTTAAGCTCAAAGTGTTTGGTTCTAGAATGTAAAACCGGGTTCTTGGAGATATTAATTGCACTAGTATTGTCACAAAATATACTTACCGGTTTAGATACAGGAACTTTGAAGCCATTCAATACATGCTTCATCCAGATTGTTTGAGTGCAGTTCGTGAAAGCCGCAACATACTCTGCTTCCACTGTAGACTGAGAGATACAACTTTGCTTTTTACTCATCCAGGAGACCAGTCTACCACCAAGGAAGAATGCACCACCAGTTGTGCTCTTCTGTTCATCTACATTACCAGCCCAATCAGCATCTGTGAACACTTTCAAGTTGAAATCCTTGCTATATGGATACCACAATTCATAGTCAATAGTTCCCTTCAGATACCTAAGAATCCGCTTGACTGCAACTAAGTGGGATTCTCTTGGACTTTTCTGGAACCTTGTAGTAATGCCAACTACATGTGCAATCTCCGATTTGCTATGCACTACATAATTCAATTTACCAATCATTGATTGGTATTCCTTCTCATCAACCAAAGTTGAGTCATCCTCTTTGGATAGTTTAGAACTGGTCACCATCGATGTACCAACCTTTTTGCTCTCTTCCATGCCAAAGGTCTTCAACACCTCTTTGACATACTTGGATTGAGTGACAAAGATTCCATCTCTCATCTACTAGATCTGCAGTCTAATGAAGAACTTAATCTCCCCTATGAGTGACATCTCAAACTCTTTCTTCATCTCATCTACAAACTCATGACTCATCTTGTCATCTTGACCAAAAATAATGTCATCAACAAATACCTCATAGATTAGGATCTAATCTCCTTCAAACTTCAAGTAGATATTTCTATCTTCACTTGTTCTCTCAAATCCAATCTTCACAAGATGGGAATGTAGGCATTTATACCATGCTCTAGGTGCCTATTTTAGACCATATAAGGCTTTATGTAGCCTACATGCCATGTCATTGTCTTCAGATAGGGCAAACCCATCTAGTTGTTCTATATACACTTCTTCTTCAAGTACACCATTTAGGAATGCAGATTTTACGTCCATTTGATATACTTTGAAGCCTTTAAAAGGTGCATATGCTAGAAGCATATGAACTCCTTCCAATCTGGCTATAGGAGCAAAGGTTTCACCATAGTCTTCTCCTTCTTCTTAGGCATATCCTTTGCACACCAGTCTAGCTTTGTTTCTAATCACTGTGCCATCCTCATTCAACGTATTTTTGAAGACCCATTTGGTACCAATGACATTTTTGTGCTCTGGTCTAGGTACCAAGGACCATGTACCATTTTTCTCCATCTGGTCAAGTTCCTCTTCCATTGCCTTGATCCAGTCTTCATCCTTATGTGCCTCTTTGAATTTTTTAGGCTCGAATTCAGAGATCATGCATGAGTTTTCTCTGACTTTTCTTCTTGTAAGGATTCTTGCATCCTTATCTCCTATGATCTGCCTAGGATCATGATTCAGCTTGACATACCGAGGAATTGTCTTGATAGATTCCTCTTTCTTTTCTTCTTCATCCTCATCTCCATTAGTATCAGCATCTACATCTTTCGGTGTAGGAGCACTGTTACTGGTACTCAGTTGACTGACAACTAGTTCCCAGAAGGTTGCAACCGGTTCACTTACCGCTTGCTCATTACCGGTTTCCTCAATTTTCTCAGAGGTTTCATCAACTCTTACATTTATGCTTTCCACAATTCTCTGAGTCCTGTTGTTGAAACACTTAAGAGCTTTGCTCTTGGTGGAATATCTTAGGAATATTCCCTCATCACATTTCACATCAAATTTTCTCTAGTGTTCACTTCTCTTGATGTAACATTTGCTACCAAACATTCTAAAGTAGCTGACCATAGGTGTCTTACCAGTCCAATACTCATAAGGAGTTTTATCCTTACCTTTCTTTATGAGTACCTGGTTCATTGTGTAGACTGCAGTGCTCACCGCTTCTCTCCAAAAGGTGTGACCTACCTTTCCTTGAATCAACATAGTTCTAGTTGCTTCAACCACATTTCGGTTATTCCTCTCTTCTAGGCCATTCTATTGTGGAGTCCAAGGGGAGGACAATTGCCTCTTGATGCCATGTTCTTCATAGTACTTGTTGAATTCACCAAAAGTGAATTCCCCTCCTTGATCAGTTCTCGGGCACTTGATCATTTTACCGCTTTCCTTCTCCACTAATTCTCTGAAAGCTTTAAACTTTACAAAGGCTTCAGACTTGTCTTTCAAGAATGTGACCCACATCATTCTTGAGCAGTCATCAGTGAGAATCATGAAGTACCTATCACCCTACACACTTCTAGTTTTCATAGGACCACACAAATCAGTATGCACAAGATCAAGCAAGTTGTCAGCAGTGAAAGATTTACCTTTAAAGGTTGAGGAAGACATTTTCCCCAATTGACACTCTTCGCACAAGGTATTATCTGGTTTTCTTAACACCGAAAACCCTCTAATCGCCTTGATCTTACTGGCCTTTACAATATTATCAAAGTTTACATGGTAGAGTCTCCTATGCCATATCCAGCTATCATCAAATTTAGCCATAAGACATGTACTTATATTTGCATTCAGATGAAATAGGTTACCTTTAGTCTGCATGTCGGTGGCCACCAATTCACCATCTTTTCCTTTGATTCTACAAACTCCATTCTTGAATTCTAGAGTAAGGCCACTGTCATTCAACTGGGCAACACTCAGAAGGTTGTGTCTAAGACTATCAACCCAGTACACATTGTCAGCACTACTCTTTCCATTCAGAGAGATGGACCCTCTGAATTTGACCATGCATGGTGCATCATTGCCGAAGCAAACCACACCACCATCATACTCCTCCATGGATAGAAAATTGCTCCAGTCACCAGTCATATGGTGAGAGCAACCAGTATCAATGATCCACTCATTGGAATTATCAAACTGGGAGACAAGAGCCTTCTTGTTTGACACATCTTCTTTGACAACAACAAACACAATATCTTCATTTTCTTCATCCTCTGACTCTTCATCTATGACACCTTCATCAACTGCCACAAAACAGGTTCTCCAATTTCCTCCTTGGAAATTTTTGAACCTTTCTGGTTTGTCCTTGTTGTCACTATTAGGACAGTTTATAGTAGTATGTCCTATCCAGTTGCAAGAAAAGCATTTCAAAGGAAGCTTACCTTTGTATTTGTCGGTTCCTTTAGGAAGTTTCCTGGCAAGGAGAGCTTCAAATGCCATCAAAATATTCTCATCATCCATTTCTCTACTCTATCTTGGTTCACCACTAGTGCTAGCTTCTTTTCCTTTTTTGGATGGTATAGCAGAAGCTTTAAAAGCTGATTCAGTCTTTTGAACACTTCCATCAAAACTATTTAGCTCATAGGCTATCAACTTTGCTATGATGGAGTCCAAGGATACCTTAGTCTTGTCTACTGATCTTAGCTCCTGAATAGCAGCAACCCTTATTGCATAGACCGACAATAGGGATCTCAGGACTTTGCTTACCATAGTGGAATCTTCAATTTTACCACCTGCACTCTTGATATCTCCAACAACGGTTTTGATTCTTATTTTATACTATTGAATGGTCTCACCTTCAACCATCCGCATATCTTCAAACTTCCCTCTCAGGCTTTCTTCCTTAGCCTGTTTTACATGTTCATCACTACCATAGATATTTTCAAGAGCATTCCATACCTCTTTGGGATTTACCTTGTCCTAAACATCAATAAACTCAATGTCAGATAAACTACTAATTAGGGCTTCCATGACTTGCCCATTTTCTTGTATCTCTCTCTTTTGGTCATCGATGAGAGTACTACTAGGGGCAACATAGACATTCTCAACATAGCTCCAGTGCTGAGCACCCATGCTTCTGATGAATATCTTCATCCTGTCTTTCCAAATACTGAAATTTTCCCTGTTAAACTTTGGACCTTCCCTCTTCATCATTTGACTGGGATCTTTACCTCAAGCAGTTAAGCTTATAACACATAGGAACTGGAGGATGCTCTGATACCAATTGATAACTCAATGATGAGAAAATAGTACCAAACCGGTACTAAGAGGGGGGGGTGAATCAGTACAGGCAAAAATACAGTCTTAAACCGGTTTGACAGCAAACACTTCAAAAGACTGGGAGACAGAGATACCATTTTGAAACATAGTGCAACAGATAAAGCTAAGAATGTCTGAGACAAGCATTAACCGATTACTCACTTAGTCTTTCACTCAACTTGAAACTACACTACCATTTCACCCTTATGCATAAACAGGTGATCTATCATTAGATCATAAAAACAACTAGTTCAACATGTTTTATTGATAGGCATAAAACACAGAACCATCAAATGCTTGACAAACAATAGCAAAGCATCACAAGATAAAAGCATCACACATGACACACATATTTTTCACATGGAAACCCAAGTGGGAAGAACCACAGTGGGGATGAATACCCACAAGCTATTTTTGAACTCTTTGGAAGTCTACTCTGTTAGAAGGCTTGTCCAGTTAGAGACAATAAAATAGGTTCTGCTAGGAACCGATCCTGTTAGAGATCCCTGGTTAAGGGATGGCTACAATACCTGATCAAGGGTTAAACCCTATTTAAGGTTACCTTGTTAGAGTATTTCAAGAACTCAATAGCTAAAGGACTTCGAACTTAGTAGCTTAGAGTTACCCTATTAAAGGATTTACAGCAAGCGAGTTAACGCTGCCCTGTTAAGGGGTTTTCCAACTATTGAGGTGGTTAGAGATAAACATGTATTACAATGATCTGGTAATAGCACTCAATGCCAATGCAGATACACTTAAGCTCCTCTTTTCCTTCTACACTTACATTCTGCAGGTATCACTTCTCTCCTTTTGGTCTAGCAAGAATCACGTATCCCTTCTCTTGGATACTCACACACAACTTTTGCCAACCACCCTAGAAAGAGTCACAACATTGACCTTATAGAAAATAGTTAGGTTGGTAGCATAAACCCTAAACCCTAAACCTAATAGGTTAAGGAATTCAAACGGTTCAATCCTGACTGTTGAGCATACTGCATTAATCTCCATCGTTTGTTTTCCATCATTTTCATGGTGGCTGATAACCCATCACACGTTATCACCATTTTATAGTCTTCTCATATTCTCAAGGTAGGTAGGCAGGATCTTCTTCATGCACGATCCTTCATGCACATAGGGCTTATGTGGCAACATGATCTTGTTCTTTGTTGTCATGTTAACTCATCACCCAAAGTCACTGGTTGAGCCACACAGGCTTGAAACCCTTAAATCGGAAACCCCAAAGTTGAGACTACCAACCGGTAGTCATACAGTGCTTCCATGTGCCAGTTCCCATAACCATATGCCTGTTCACCTTGAACAAGCACACTGCTTCACTTTGGCACAAATGCCATTTCACAGTGTTATATCGGTTCTCACATATGCCGGTTCACTTCTCTGCAACATATTGACATCAATGACAACATAAAATGTCATTATGAACTCATACTGGTTCACATAATGCCAACATAAATCCAATGATAATGTACTGCTCAAAATAACATCTTCATATGCTGGATTCAGTACCGGTTAAGCTCTGATTTGCCTTCTCCAAACCTTCCTTGAATCTTCAAATGATGCCTATGTGTATAGCTCTGGTATATTCACATATACCTTATTAAAATCCTTTTCACACTCCTACTTCATAATCTCACAAATGAGATCTTACATATATTCCAAAACCTAAGACCAATTGTGTAGGTCAACTCACTAAGGTATTACAATAAAATCAGTTACAAATGAATCAATATATGATGCATGATGTTGGCTCAATGCATTTACAATAATAACAAATCATATCCATAATGTGCCATGCTGATCTAGAATAGATAATGCTTGCGGGTCCATAACATAGACCTATTTGCTGGTAATAGCAAATATGCAAACTTGATTGTACCAATAATCATATCACCAAAACCAAGTGTCCAAACAATGTCTTCGACATAACCAAGTAATCTCCAGATGGTAACATATCATCCTTAGTGTCAGTGAATAATATAACCTGCCGATGAACCAGATACCGACAACTATGTTGGTATTTTGGTATGGTTTTGTCATTGATGTCAACACCTACTAACTCTAGCACTTTGGAGATCAGCAACATTCACCAGTAAACAAATGACTTATGCACAGTCATCAGTATATGATACATTGGCACTTGGAATGGCATGGAAAACACTTGGTTATGTCGAAGACATCATTTGGACATCTTGTCTTGGAGAATTGTTTATTGGTATATTCATATTTGCATATTTGCTGTTATCGGCAAATAGGTCCAGGTTATGCACCGACAGGTTTATCTTTTCCAGATCAACACAACATGCTATGGAGATTATTTATTATTGTTGTAAATGCATCAAGCCGAGATGTTGAATCAGTTATTGCATCGGATATTACTTTGTTTGTAAAATGATTTTATTGCAATATCGTGTAGAGCCAACCTACTAAAATTGGTCTTAGGTTATGGTATAAATGTAAGATCTTATTTGTAAGATTGAATGTCGAATGTGAAAAAGAATTGTGTGAAGGTATATGCGAGAATAAGTAGAGCTATACACGTAGACATCATTTGAAGGTGAAGCTAGGTTTTTTGAAAGCATATCAAAACTACACTAGTATTGAATCTAGAATATGAAGATGCTATTTTGAGCAGTACATCCTTATTGGATTTAACCATCCAATTGTAGTCAGTGTGACTCTTATGTTGTGTTTGAGCAGTGAGCTCTAGGCGCTTGGCCTTTGTGCATGTGCAGACCCCATTTGTATACACTTACTATCTGCAGTAGTATCATCTAATTGTGGGTAAGGTTTCCCACTATGGTTTTCCCCCTTAAAGGGTTTCCATGTACAAATATTGGTGTTATGTGTTGTGGATGACTTTGTCTTTTTGTTTCATGCATTAATCTTTTCCAGTATTGCAATTATCTGATAAAATTGTCCACCGGTATAAAAGACTGTTTCACCGGTATTAAGCAGAAAGTTGATTAAGTTGTTTTTGATTTAAATTTATTTGACAATTGATTCACCCCCCCTCTCAGTTGTCTTTGGGACCTAACAATTGGTATCAGATCCTAGCCCTCTTTTGCAAAAGTTTAACAGCTTGAGGAGATCCAATGTCTACTAACTATTTCGGAAAGGACAATCCTAAACTTGATGGAACCAACTATGGCATATGGAAGATCAGAATGGAGACACATTTAAATTGTATTGGAAAGGACATCTGGGAAGTTACAAAGAATAACTATACTACTCCCACTTCCAGTCAACTTAATCAACCTAACTTGACTAAAGATGAGGAAAATGATTGCAAAGCAAGAGAAGCACTTTTGAGTGCATTAATAGATCAACAAATCATGGGGTTATCAGATAGATCAACTGCTAAAGCTATTTGGGATCATTTGGAAACACTGAATTAAGGAGATTCCATAGTCAAAATTGCAAAACTTGAAAGCTTTGGGGTCAGGTATGAAAATCTAAAAATGGAAGAAGATGAAAGGATTTCTGCTTTTATGGAAAGAGTTAATGAGATTGTTTTGGGTATTAAATGTTGTGGAGGAACCTTAAGTGAGGATGAAATTGTTTCAAACATCATTTGACAAATCTAATTGGAAAGCCTTTTATGCAAGAGAACTTGAGGAAAGCAGGAAAGAAAATGAAGAACTTAAAGCACTATTTGCAAGGAAAATGCCTAAAGGTCCAGTTGGAAGTAAGTATGAAGGTAAAGCATCCTTTAAATGTTTTAACTGTAATAAGATTGGTCATATGCTTTTAAGATGCTCTGATAGACATGGTAGATTAAGAGAAGAGGCTAGAAGGACATATAAGCCTAACCCTGAATATCAAAGATACAGATTTAAGAAGAATAAAGACAAATCTTGTTATCTTGCTGATGAAGGAGTGACTGATGATTCTGATGAGGATCCGATAGACAATGGATGAGTTTTTGTTGCTATAACAAAAGATCAACTGACACCTACAGTCCAATCGATAGAGTAGGCCTTGGCAACTAAAATTGAAGTAAAGGATGAGTGGATCATTGATTTAGGATGCTCACATCATATGATGGGAGATAAAGGTAAATTCTTGAACTTTCAAGAATATAATGAAGGCTTAGTGAGATTTGGAGATGACAAAGCTTGTTTGATCAAAGGTAAGGGTACAATATCTCTTGATGGTAAGCATAATACTAACAATGTTTACTATGTTGAAGGTTTAAAGTATAATATTTTGAGTATTGGTCAATTAGTTGAAAAAGGATTTCAGTTACAATTAAAAAATGGAAAATGAAAAATCATGAATAGAAATGTTTTGAAATTGCAACCAGTAATCAGACTAGAGGTAATATCTTTCATATGAACAACAGTGAAAAGACATGCTCGATTGCACATATTGATGAAAGTTGGCTATGGCATAAGAGACTCTGTCATGTAAACTTTGATTGCATGGTAAAAATCAGTACCACTAAGATAGTTAGACATCTACCTAAAATTGTCAAACCTCACAATACAGGATGTAAGGAATGTCAATTTGGAAAACAAGTTAGAGCTAGTTTCAAAAGGATTCTGGAAAAATCCAATAATGCTCTTGATTTAATTCACATTGATTTATGTTGTCCAGCTAGAACTAAAAGCTTACAAGGTGATAGATATTTTATGCTAATCATTGATGACTATTCTAAAATGTGTTGGGTTACTTTTCTCAGAGAAAAATCAGAAGCACTTGGAAAGTTTAAATTGTTCAAAGCAATGGTTGAAAAAGAAACCAATAAGAAAATCAAATGTCTAAGATTAGATCAAGGAGGAGAATTTACATCTAAGGAATTTAATGCATTTTGTGAAGTGAATGGAATTAGAAGACAACTATCAGCACCTCGGATACCACAGTAAAATGGAGTTGTTGAAAGGAAAAATAGAACTATCTTAGATGTAGCTAGAAGTATGTTATCAGAAGCAAATCTACCACATGTATATTGGAGAGAGGCAGTAAGTACATCGGTCTATACATTCAAAAAAGTTCACATCAAAGGTGAAACCGGTAAGACCCCTCATGAACTATGGTTTGGTATTACTCCCTCTTAAATATTTCAAAATATTTGGAAGCAAATGTTATATTAGAAGAGATGAGTATATTGGGAAATTTGATCCTAGAAGTGATGAAGGAATATTTCTTGGTTATTAATCTAAGAGTAAAACATATAGATGTTTTAACAAAAGATTGCAAAAAATTGTTGAGAGTACAAATGTGAAGATTGATGAACAATTCAGAGGAACTTCAATGCATATAGACTCTGAACCGGTAAAAGAAATTCTAACAAATGAACCTACACTGAACCCACCAATAAAAAATGAAGATCCAGTTACACCGGTACCATCTAAAAATTCCAATGTGACTGAGGAACAACAACAAACAAAGACACCTGGGTATGTAAGATTAAATCATTCTGAAGATCAGATAATTGGAAACAAGTATAAAGGAGTTATGACAAGAGGAAGATTGGCAAATGAAGAGGTATGTCTTATTTCTCAAATTGAACCATCATTAGTTAATGAGGTGTGTGAAGATAAATATTGGACTAAAGCTATGGAAGAAGAATTAGAATAAATTGAGAAGAATAACACTTGGACATTAGTTCCCCAGCCTAAAGATAAAAATGTAATTGGAACCAAATGGGTATTCAGAAACAAACTTAATGAAGATGGTAAGGTTATTAGAAATAAATCAAAACTAGTGTGTAAGGGATATTCTCAGAAAGAAGGAATGTATTATAATGAGACCTTTGCACCGGTAGCCAGAATTGAGGCAATCAGATTATTTTTGGCTTTTGCAACACATAAGAACTACAAAGTATATCAAATCGATATTAAATGTGCATTTCTGAAAGGAGATCTTGAAGAAGAAGTTTACATTGAACAACCTAATGGATTTTCTTTGATAGATGACAAAGATATGGTTTGCAGATTAAGGAAAGCTTTGTATGGATTGAAGCAAGCTCCAAGAGCTTGATATGCAAGACTGGATGAGTATCTTTTGAAGATTGGTTTTTCTAAAGGTAATGCTAACAACAACTTATACTAGAAAGTGACTAATAATGACATCTTGGCTATAGAAGTTTTTATTGATGATATAATGTTTGGAGTAGAAGATGGATTGTGTAAAGACTTTTCTATTAAAATGCAGCAAGAATTTGAAATGTCTATGATTGGTGAAATAAGATTCTTTTTAGGATTGCAAATTTCACAGAGTGTCAAAGGTATATTCTTAAGTCAATCAAAATACTTAAATGAGTTAGTAAAGAAATTTGGGATGAAGAACTCTAAACTGGTAGCACACCTATGACTACTGTAGCTAGGAATCTAGAAATCATCAAAGAAAATATCAATTTAATAAGCTAGCTCAATCACGAAAGCTCAAATGCAATGATCAATCCTAATTACATCCAATAGAGACATGAAAGCAAAACATTCAAGATTAAAAACTAAGCAAGCCAAATGCAAATCTGAATATCTCCTTCATGCGGCTCCATTGTCCTTCTTTCTCCTTCAAATAGCTTTGTTGTGGATCTCACCTACTAGTGCATGATCATGATATGAAAGCAAGTAGACAAGATAATTGCTCAAGAATACTTGAAACGTGATTGATTCGGGAATCGATTTGAAAAGTGATTCGTTCGATAATGTGATTAGGGGCCTTTGATTGAAGAAATTCATCCAATTTATAGATAAATTGGAGAAAAGACAAGATTAGCATGAAAGTGATTCGAATGGAAATTCAAATCAAGAATAGCAAAATTATGACATGTGTATGACAAATTGCTATGCAAGGATTTATGACAATTTATGACAATTTATGACAAATTGCTATGCAAGGATTTATGACAAGAATTTGAAATAGAAATAGACATTTAGGAACTTAGGAGAAATTAGAAAATTAGGAAATTAGAAATGATGACTTGGAAATTAGAAAATTGATGCAAATTAGGTAAATTAATTACTAATTTTTCATTCATTAATTAATTTACAAAGAGGAAGGAATTAATTAGCCAATTAAATAAACATTTAATTGTGACAAGAATACTTAGGATAAATAAATAAATTATTTAACCTAGAGGGAAAATGCCAAACAAGATTAAATGAATAAATCATAAAACCTTAGAAGATTAGGTCTTGACAAAAGATAATTGATGTAGATTCGATTTAATCATGATTCTAACTTGATAAATGATTTGATTGGGATTGGTTGACAAAAATTAATGACAAATTGACCGAATTGACATGATTGAAAAGGACAAGGATCGATGATGAATCGATCACAATATGACAAGATTGACAAGGACAAAGATCGACCAAAATCATGACTGAAGATTGCTATCGACAATACCTAATTCGAAAGCGAGACAACTGAAGAATGCAGAAGAAAGACTCGATGCTTGCAAATGATAAAGACCAAGTGTGAATCATAGGAGAAATGTTAATGCAACGCAAAAACTCTAAAATGAGACAATGCGCCAATGTTAAAGTATGACTCCGCAAGCGTTGACCAGTTTTAGATGTCTACATTTTGCCCCTCTTTGAGACAATGCGATTTCAAGCATTGTTTCAAAGAACAATAATGAAAATTCCCCAGACAATAACAATGACATATGCATGCCCCCTCGAGGAATTGGCCAAAAACATCCAGAAGAGAGGCCAATTGATCGATAATAATGATAGAACATGATAAGAGCAAACAGACTGACAATCGGAGATAGGATGCATGAAAGACAAGCAATTGAAGGTGCAAAAGACCATGACCAACATGAAATGGAGAGAGTGCATGTCCATCTATGCACTGACAAAGATCTATAAATGAGACAAAGAGAGTGAAAATTGCTCATTTGCACTAGCCCAAAAAGAGAATTTGTTGCTCTGGAAAAGGACACTTGCAGAGAGATGATGAACATTCCAATGGCAGATCACCTCAAAGAATGTGTACGCACGTATAGATGACCAGACGATGCAGGAGCAGTGGTATGCATCTCAAAAACCCATATTTTCAATTTTATGAATTTTGATCACTTGCGGGACATTGCGGGGCCCACAGGGGATGCAGAAAGGGACTTCTGCGCTTGTGTAGGGCAAATGTTGTGCTTGTGTAATGTCTTTTGCGCTTGTGTAAGGGGACACAGGTGCAGGTTATGTGACACAGGCGTAGGACTCATCACACAGACGCAATTGTGCAGTGCAAACCCTAATTTTGGTCAAAACAACATGCAAATGATTCAGAAAGGGGGGATAAGGGTAGGATAGGTCAGAATAGCTTAAAAACACCCTGATTTGTGGATGAAATGAGGAAATACAACCCGTAGGAGAAAACCCTAAAATTGACAAAATGTGCCCCAATTGTGATGCAGAGTCGACAGTATCCATTGATCACGCGGGAGAACCGACCGGACTGCTTCATGTTATGACCTAGACTCAGAAGCACGGACAAAGATACATTAGCAGGACTGGGGATATACTATGTCACATTAATGCCCAAGATTAGGGCAAACACAAGACTACTTACCGCATTAGCAGAGCGATGGCATTTAGAGACCTCCTCTTTCCATCTGGCGACTGGAGAGGCGACTGTGACACTAGAGGATGTATGGCATATCCTCCACATTCTAATTCATGGGGAGATGGTAGAGTATGACCTAGTGATAGGGAGAGATGCATTGTTCAGATTATTCGAGTGTGACACAGATGATCTGGATATCATAGAGAGGGAGATCGGTTGGGAGACCATGGCATCAGAGTATGATTGATGATATGTGGTGATAGTCGTGGTGATAGCATGTCTATTAGCAGGGGACAGACGAGGACATGGATTCCCGATTGGATGGGGAAGAGTGCTAGAGTGGATGGCGATAGAGGGTACAGTGTATGCATGGGGACCATGTGTACTGGCTATGGTGTATTTTTCAGTTGCATCAGATAGCATATCAGGGAGTGCAGACTTTGAGCTGTGGAGTCACACTGTTACAGGTATGGGCATTTGAGCACATAGCCATATGTCGACCGATTGCAGAGAGATAGGTAGTACCACATCGACCATATGTGTACTGCTATGGGGGAGCACTAAGACAGGGCTCCTTTGGATACATATTGTATTGGCGACATGAGCTAGACAGATTGAGAGAGTTCACATGGAGGCCATATCGTGATTGTCGGGGATGGTCAGATGATAGTGATGAGCTACCGTATTATAGATAGGAGAGGTACCTAATTGGGCGACTAGTGAATCACCAGAGAGTGATTGAGATGTACCTACCGAAGAGAGTTAGACGATAGTTTGGAGAGAGGCAGGATGTACCTAGGAGGACTGCACACTTTGCCCAATCTCACAGAGAGACGAGTCAGTTGGGGGGTATGATTCAGCCACACATAGCATATGTTGACTTCTCACAGCTACAACAAAGATAGTGGGATTGGAGATCAGATGTGGTGGATGTCAGGATGACAGAGGAGTATGAGAGATGGTTTGCATGATGGTGGCCAGTGCCATTGATAGATCCTGATATTCCGGTACCGAGGAGACAAGAGGACTTCCCACTCACAGGAGAGGAGGGAGATGATGAGGATGAGGAGGATGAGGGTGGTGATGAGGATGAGGGGGATGACAAGGATGGAGATGGAGATGGGGATGATGAGGATGAGCCAGATTCAGGCGAGCAGGAGGCATTGCAGGATATACCCATAGAGCTGGAGATAGCTAGGATAGAGGAGATGGAGATGTGCAGGGCTACCATAGCGAGTCAGCATGATCATATTGCGACTTTAGAGAGACAGAATGCCATCTTGAGGATAGAGCATGAGTAGTTCAGAGCTGAGATAGCCAGACTCATAGTGGCTCTAGATACAGCAATAGCTCAGGCACAGTGAGAAGAACAAAGAGTCACTGAGTATATTCGGTCAATTAGGGATGCCAGTGCATGGGAGATGGCACAGATGTTGGTAGAGACTGGAGAGGAGATATGCCATTGGAGGACACTATATGAGAGTGCAGTTCCACCAGAGCAGAGAGCAACTTCATATCAGGCATGATCGAGGACAGAGAGTCGCGCACGCTCTCAGAGGTCATTGAGCAGCATGGGGGTGAGTGGACCCATGAGACCACCACAGCCAGGACCAGGAGGGACATCATCCATGAGACATGGTAGGGATGAGGAGGACAGAGGGAGCACCCAGTGACAAAGGCACATGCTCTGTATGACAGACAGTGGACATTATGTAGCTTGACATTTTGTAGTCAGCCTGCGGGCCATACTTAGGATAGACAGTCCAATTTTGTACTCCGATATTATGATGATATATGATATGATATGCATCGATATGATGGGATGCAATGTGTTATGACTGATGTTATTTTCTATGTATGGATGACTTATGCATTGTTTATGTACCATTGTGGAACATGTATGAATGTATTTTTATGTGTTTTTGATGCATTGATAATATGAAATGGATAAAATACTTGATATGATGTTTGATGTAATGCAAATGTACTAACCAAATGGATGTAGGATGTAGCATATGTTTTTGGAGAAATTGGAGCACTAGACCAAACTGACTATCCGAACTGATGGAAGAAATGTTTAGTAAGAAGAAAATCAGATAGAGGACAGTTAGAGACAAAGAAAAACTTGATTTCAATAATGCACTTTGTAGGTGAGAACCTTTATTTTAATGTAGCAAAATGGATGCGTAGCATCATGGCATGGAAGGCCAGAGCTGAAATGCAACCCTTTTTGCAAAAGACAGACACATCATAGACAAACAGTAATCACAACCAAAAAAGAAAGGGACCATGAACCATCCCGGTCACTCTAAATCACTCAGTGACATCATCGAGCAACATAGGAACATGATCGAAGAGAAATCAGTAAATGATAAGACTCACTAATTCCAATAAGTCAAACAAACATCTTAATCTTCATTGTCAAAAGTTGAAAGTGCTGATAGGATGATCATGCTGTCTGGTTTCAGGGAATGTGGTACACCGTCTAAGATAGGACACAGTCTGGTTTCGAGTATACCACACCCTGTATAAGACCCATGATATTAGTGGCAAGGACAAATGATTTTGAGGTTGATTGATATGACAATTTTGATCAGTTGGAATGTCTGGTTTGATTGAAAAAGTTCATCTGTTAACGCATGATTTCATTAAAGTGTAGTGTGTGATTGATTGTCGTTGGAGGGATGCTCAGTGATTTGTCCTATGCACAAAGGGGATATGTTTGTTTTGCTTTTCGAGTTTTTACAAATTTTTTTGTGTTTGTTTTTTTTGGATGATTTTAGGACATTTTTCAATTTTTTAGAGATTTTTTCAGGACATTATTTGATTTTTTTGGATTATTTCAGGACATTTTTCAATTTTTTAGAGATTTTTTCAGGACATTATTTGATTTTTTTGGATTATTTCAGGACATTATTTGATTTTTTTTTTGGATTATTTAGGACATTTTTCAATTCAAAAGCTCTAGTGATCGATCATGACAAAGGGAGCGTACCCAATGCACATCTGAAAGACATATATAGAAGCCCAGACCAGAATGTATGCACAAGAAATGGAGTATGCAAGACAATGATGTCAACCAATCATAGGCCTAGAACAAAACAATGAGTCAAGACACAGATAGGCATGATAAACTAGCCAAGAGAAAGCATAGTTTAGAGGTCATGACAGATGACGGAGCAATGATCTCAATTTACACATGGCGCCTGTTTGCTAGGTTTTCACCATGGTACTTGCCCAAAGCACCTGTTTGCCAGGTTTTCACTAGAGGGCAAATCATTTTTCTTTACTTTTTTGTGCTCTTTTTTTACTTTTGCTTTTTCACTTTTTTTTTTGTATTTTTTTGAGCTTTTTCAATAGAAGATGGACACATGATAGGGGATGGAAGAAGGACTCAAGCATCTTTTTGATTGGATAGTAGCCTTGAAAAAAATGGACCATGACCTTTAAAAGTATGCTCAAAGATGTTGGTAGGATAAGGACACGGAAAAAGAGATGAAACTAAGGCAAGGATTTATGCAAAGGATTGGATCAAAGGGATCAAAGGATAGAAAATATGCATTGGATAATGGATAGGGTATTGGAAGAATTGTGCTTGAGTGGACAAAATTTTTGGCAAGATTGACATTGGCACACACCTTGAGGGGTGATGGACTGATGGAGGAAAAATGTATGTTGGATATTGAGATTTTGAGGAAGGAAAGGATAGTGATTTTGGGACATAAGGGCCCAAAATGGATGAAGAAGGTGATGGAGGAACAGATTTGAGAGGTTTGGATGGAGGAATAACAACTTTGGATGCCAAGTTGGATGTTTCTTTAGGCTTTTGCACTTCAAGGAGCCGCTTAGGGATCCACATGGTTTTTGATTTTTCATGCTTTTGTGGTTCCTTGGAGTGCTTTGCTTGCACAAGGGATTTAGGAATCCATATAGATTTGGTCTTTTGTTTTTGAGCAATGGGCCTTTGTGACCTTTTGGATTTTTCCTTTTCTTTTTGGCTCATATTTTTCTTTGCTTTGACATGTTGATTAGATTGGACATGTTGATCCTCGAATACATGTGGATTTCTAGACTTATGACTTTTATACTTGGCATCCAAATTGCTTGGAGGGGGAAAGGAATGCATGGATGGATATGAATGAAATGGGCTTCTTTTCGATGGATGAAATTTACTCAAGGATGTGTTCCTTTGCTAACCTTGCATAGAGGAGGAAGGAATATAAGGACCTAAGATGGATGGAAAGGATGATGGGGAAGGGATATGTTTGGATTTTGAAGGGGTGTTGGATTTAGTAGGGGTACCCACGTCTTGAGGAATTTCACTGAGGCCATGACCCTTAATATTTTCCTTAATACAGAGTGGTTCTTTCTCATGAAGGTCTACTCCTTTGCCTTTATGAATATATTGACTTTTAGGATACTCTTTTCTTTGGGAAGAAGATGCGAGTCCATTATGAGGTGGATATGATATGAGAGAAATAATGAGATCTTGAAGTGGATCGGATTTCACCAAAGTGGAAGAACCCATTGTGCATGTCGAGGGTTCATGAACATCTTGCACTGACACGTTAGAATCATGAGGGGGATTAGGATCATGAAGGGGACTAGGATTGTGTAGTGGACATGGTTCAATGAAAGGCTCTTCAAGAGATTGAATGGGAGGAATAATGGGATCATCAAAAGGAATGAGATCTTGGAGTGTATATGGAGCATTAAGACAAGGAGATGGAGGAACAAAAGGATCTTGTGGAGGATTTAAAGGAATAATTTGATCTTGACAAGGAGGAAGATCATTGGAATCCTCTTTAAAGGTGCTTTGCTCTTGACTTTTAATGGGATCATCGGAAAGGATGGAAGGGATATCTTGATCTTTCTTAGGAAGTGGAATGTCAATGGGATTTGAAAGGACATTTTTTTTAAGAAATGGAAGGGGATTGTTTGGGATTGGATGGATTGGGATATCTTGATCTTGCTCGGGGAATGGAGTGTCAATAGGACCTTGGATAGGATGGACAAGAATAGGGGAATCATCATGAGTGTCTGGGAACATGGGGTCGTGGTCAACAATGGGATGGGATGATAAGGTTTCAAGATCTTGATCTTTATCTTTTTCAAGACACGTTTCTTCATGTTCTAAATTATCCTCTTGACATGGGGTTAGACTTTGGATGTGCATGGAGGATTCTGACAAGGGATTAATGCTTTGGCATGAAGGAAATGCACTTTGAACATTTGTGATGGATTCTAGCAAGGAATCAATGCTTGAACATGTGGAAGAGGGACTTCAAATGGGGTCCTCTAAAACAGGTAATGGTAATAAAGTGCATGGTGGCATTGGGTCTTGTATTTCTGAAACATGACAAGGATGTCCATCATGAATTGGATTATCTTGGAAATCAATTATGGATAGCTCTTGGATAATTTCATCCTTGGGTGTATTATTTGATGAGGATAATATGGAAGGTTCTTGTGAAACTTCTAGAGGTGTAGGGATAGATGCCATTGGAGAGTCAATTTGTTTGTGGGGGGATGAGGCATTGCTAGACATAATTGTATTATCTTGATCTTCCTCAAAGAACTCACTTGGTAATTTCCTTAAAAGCATTGCAATAAAGCCACCTTTCTTTCGAGGTTTTGACATAGTTGTATCTGGAATTTGAACTTGTTTGGCAAGGAGTTGGTTTTGATCTAATGTCATGTTTTGACATGTTTGAAACTTGGGTTGGTGTGTGTTGTAACCTTTGTTTTTGAATGTTTGGTTGTGGTTGTTGACATTGATATGTTGATTGAACTTGTTGATATCCCACCATTGGTTGAACTATTTGTTGACATTGTATAGTTGGTTGGACATATTGTTGAAATTGGACCATTGGTTGTGTTGGTTGTATATGTTGGACAATTGGTTGTGTCTGTTGGAAATGTTCAAACTGTTGAACAATTACTTGTGATGGTTGAAAATCTGATTGATAGTAAACACCTTCTTGTTCTTGTTGTGGAGGCACATAATGTTGAAATTGATGTTGTCTCTTTTCTTGAAATTGTTTCATCATCTCTATTTGTGAGAGGAGAGCTTGTATGTCTGATTGTTTAAGAAGAGATCTTACATCAATTGGCTCAATCTTTGGATTTCGACCTGGAAATTTTTGAAACATTTTGGATATTTGTGATCTATTCTTCTGAATGTTTTTCACTCTTTGTTCCAAAATCTCATTTTCTTGAGCTAGTTTCTCCTCTAGTTTTTGTATTTGGAGACTTGTTTCATCATAAAAAGTTTGATCGATATTACCTTGTTGTTGGGTTGGATATAATTGTGATTGCATTGTCGGTTGATATGTCAAACTTTGTTGTATCATTGGTGCTTGGAACCTTGTTTCAATAGACATGTCACTATGCAAATGCAATATTTTTGGAAATTTTCAAGGATAATATATGATATGTAACTAAATGCAAACTAAATAAATGAGAATGCAATCTATGGCAAGAATGCAACCTATGTTTTTGGTTGTTTTTCAAAATTTTGACAAACTTTTTGGAATGCAAATATTAAAGAGACCCTTAGGAAATTGAAATGATGTCTAGACCTCAAAGGACAAAAGGACAAAATGACAATGTCTCCCCTATATGCTTGGATACTAAGCTAGGTTTGACCAAATGACAATAATGACAAAAAGAGAAAAGGTTTGATAAGGTCTAGACTTCTTAATAATGACTTAGGGTTTATCAAAGATTTGGATTACTCAAGTATGACAAAACCTAGTTTTAACACTATATGCAAAGGGACAATTACTATGCAAATGACCCTAATATGATATGATAATGACCTAAGCTTGATGAAGAGACCTAGGGTATGCAAATGCAAAATGTAGGACAATGGTATTACTCTAATGCAAGAGGACACATGCAAATGGATAACCCTTATTGATATGCAAAGGAGTATGACTTAGGTGAAACCTAACCTTGGTACTTGACAATGAACTTTGCAAAATGCAACCTAGGATGAACCTAAATCTAAGTGACATGAATGTTGAGACAAGATTTTGAACAATGTTTGACAACCATGTTTTAAGATGTTTTTGAATTTTGTTGGATGAATGTCTCTTGTGTTTAACCTTGTTTTGAATCAATCTGCCTTGCTTTTGAAATGAGATGCAATTCAACTTTTGACAAGCAAAGAAGACAAGATATTTCAACTTAGACTCAATACAATCAAGCTCATTCACACATTTCTTATGGTAGGCAAGGACATTAGGTACTTGAGAGGTAGACTCGTTATGAGATTCAAGGAGAATACATAGATGCTTGACCCCACGGGCTCCCCTCCATGACACTCACTTATTAGGGCAGCCAAGCATCAGTCCCCATGGAAATCTCCCCATGGCGAACTTAGTATCTCTTCCAAGTATCCGAACTTGTCCTTCTCAAGCAACTAGAAGGATTTTTGGCCTCTAAATACAAGGTGTTTAGTAAGGATTTCTATTAAACGTTACTCCTTGGTGTCATGCAAGCATGATTGAGACATTAAGCCCACCATGATACCAAACAAATGTAGTCACACAAGCATGATTTAGACCGTGAGGCCCTACTTAGATGTTCATATGAGAAAGAGTCCAAGGGTCATCACTTCCCAAGTAACTACAATTCCCACGTAACCCTTCCTTCAAAGCTTTCACCCATCAGGTATTTGTTTATAGCGAGTTAGAATGCCAAGGTATTCTAGCCATACTCACTTTGGGTCGTTCCCTTCTCACAATTATCACTTGCTTGCAAAAGCAAATGGTCGGGAAGGCAGGCCCTCTAAAGGTGACACACAATCAAACATGAGCATGGTATTGAAGATCTAGATTTCTGATCACCCTAAGAAGGATGAGAGCATACTCTCCTACTCCAATGTCAAACTCAACAATCAAAGCAAACATATATTCATTCCATCCTATTTAGAAATCATACTAGGTGCCTAAATATTAATTTCAAACACAAAGTTTAGTTGTATTCCAAGGCAACCTGCAAAACCCAAGTCAGAAGTTTGATATGTTTAGTCTTTGACCATCGAACCTGCACAAAAACATGTTAGTAGTTTCATTTATTGTCTTTGCCATGCATATGCCAAGGTTCTGCACAGAGAATTAGTACCAACAAAACCAAAAAAGCAGAAATAGAATGCAAAAGGAAACAATTTGCAAGTGAAAAACACTGTCTTTTACCTCTATTTCTGGTCCTACATAGGCGTAGACTACTTGACATAGGAACAGAATGTCCTTGAAAAAGGCACAGAATGCTTGACACAGGCACAGAATGCTTGACATAGGCGCAGAAGTTCCCAAAAAACACTGCACTACCCTATTACTTGGGTTTTTGACCTTCAAATCATCTCAAAAGCACTCAAAAGCATGGTTAGGGGGTTACTTCACGTCGGGTTCACCAATTAATGTAGCTAGGAATCTGGAAATCATCAAAGCAAATATCAATTTAATAAGCTAGCTCAATCATGAAAGCTCAAATGTAATGATCAATCCTAATTACATCCAATAGATACATGAAAGCAAAACATTCAAGATTAAAAACTAAGCAAACCAAATGCAGATTTGAATATCTCCTTCATGTGGCTCCATTGTACTTCTTTCTCCTTCAAATAGCTTTGTTGTGTATCTCACCTACTAGTGCATGATCATGATATGAAAGCAAGTAGACAAGATAATTGCTCAAGAATACTCAAAGCATGATTGATTCGGGAATCGATTTGAAAAGTGATTCATTTGATAATGTGATTAGGGGCCTTTGATTGAAGAAATTCATCCAATTTATAGATAAATTGGAGAAAAGACAAGATTAGCATGAAAGTGATTCGAATGGAAATTCAAATCAAGAATAGCAAAATTATGACATGTGTATGACAAATTGCTATGCAAGGATTTATGACAATTTATGACAATTTATGACAAATTGCTATGCAAGGATTTATGACAAGAATTTGAAACAGAAATAGACATTTAGGAACTTAGGAGAAATTAGAAAATTAGGAAATTAGAAATGATGACTTGGAAACTAGAAAATTGATGCAAATTAGGTAAATTAATTACTAATTTTTCATTCATTAATTAATTTACAAAGAGGGAGGAATTAATTAGCCAATTAAATAAACATTTAATTGTGACAAGAATACTTAGGATAAATAAATAAATTATTTAACCTAGAGGGAAAATGCCAAACAAGATTAAATGAATAAATCATAAAACCTTAGAAGATTAGGTCTTGACAAAAGATAATTGATGTAGATTCGATTTAATCATGATTCTGACTTGATAAATGATTTGATTGGGATTGGTTGACAAAAATCAATGACAAATTGACCGAATTGACATGATTGAAAAGGACAAGGATCGATGACGAATCGATCACAATATGACAAGATTGACAAGGACAAAGATCGACCAAAATCATGACTGAAGATTGCTGTTGATGAGACCTAATTCGAAAGCAAGACAACCGAAGAATGCAAAAGAAAGACTCGATGCTTGCAAATGATAAAGACCAAGTGCAAATCATAGGAGAAATGTTAATGTGATGCAAAAACTCTAAAATGAGACAATGCGCCAATGTTAAAGTATGACTCGGCAAGCGTTGACCATTTTTAGATGTCTACAACTACAAATGACAAACTATCACTAAAGGATGAATGTACACCTGTTAATCCAACAAGGTACAAATCTATGATAGGAGGTTTACTATATTTGACACAAACCAGACCTGCTATTATGAATGCAGTATGTATTGTTTCAAGATTTTAGAGTAATCCTAGAGAAAATCATGAATCAGCAGTAAAAAGGATTTTTCGATACCTACATGGCACTACAAATCTTGGATTATGGTAGCCTAGAGATGAAAATTTTGAATTATGTGCACACACGGATGCAATTTGGGCAGGAGATGTGGATGATAGAAAAAGCACCACCGACTGAGCATTCTTTCTTGGAAGTAGACTAGTTTCTTGGTTACGTAAGAAACAAAGTTGTACATCCTTATCAACAACAGAATCAGAATATGTTGTAGCAGCAACTAACTGTACACAAGTACTATGGCTTAAACAAATGTTGAAAGACATACAGGTTAAATGCAAGGAACCTATAACTATCCATTGTAATAACACTGCATCAATTGATATATCTAATAATCTAGTATTACATTCTAAAACAAAACATGTTTCCATCAAACTGAATTTTCTAAGGGAAAATGTTGAAGCAAAAGAAATTAAACTGGTTTATGTGAATACTAAAGAGTAGATTTTAGATATTTTCACTAAACCTTTGCCTAAGGAGACTTTTGAATATCTTAGAGAACAACTTGGGGTCATACCCCCACCAGTAGATACTTAGAGAGTTGATATTTGTCATCAACCGACAGAATTAACAGAGAAATCTTTTTACTTCGCCTTTTGATGAGGAAGCTACTCCTCAGGGGGAGTAGTTGGTATACTAAATTGATTGGTATTTTTCATATGAACTTGGTTTTGTAGTAACTTCAGCATTTGATGTCAAACAGGGGGAGATTTGTATGGAAAAATATGGTACACAAGGAAACACATGTTACTCTTAGGGGGAGAGATTGAGTTTACTTATACTTTGGTATTTTGGTATTTGGCATTTTTGTTTTGGCACTTTGATGGTTTTTCCATCTTGTGTTGCCATCAATGCCAAAGGGGGAGATTGTTGGTATTTTGGTATGGTTTTGTCATTAATGTCAACACCTACTATTTCTAGCACTTTGGAGATTCAGCAACATTCACCGGTAAACAAATGACTTATGCATAGTCATTGGTATATGGTACACAGACAGGATACAATAACCACCAACACTTGGAATGGCATGGAAAACACTTGGTTATGTTGAAGACATCATCTGGACATCTTGTCTTGGAGAATTGTTTATTGGTATATTCGTATTTGCATATTTGTTATTACTGGCAAATAGGTCTAGGTTATGCACCGACAGGTTATCTTTTCCAGATCAGCACGACATGTTATGGAGATGATTTATTATTGTTGTAAATGCATCAAGCCAACATGTTGAATCAGTTATTGCATCAGATATTACTTTGTTTGTAAAATGATTTTATTGTAATATCTTGTAGAGCCGACCTACTAAAATTGGTCTTAGATTATGGTATAAATATAAGATCTTATTTGTAAGATCGAATGTGGAGTGCAAAAAAGAATTGTGTGAAGGTATATGTGAGAATAAGTAGAGCTATACACACAGACATCATTTGAAGGTGAAGCTAAGTTTTTTTGAGAGCATTTCAGAACTACACCGGTACTAAATCCAACATATGAAGATGCTATTTTGAGTAGTACATCCTTATTGGATTTAACCATCCAATTGTAGTCAGTGTGACTCCTATTTTGTGTTTTAGCAGTGAGCTCTAGGCGCTTGGCCTTTTTGCATGTGCAGACCCCATTTGTATACACTTACTATCTGTAGTAGTATCATCTGATTGTGGGTAAGGTTTCCCACCATGTTTTTTCCCCTTACAGGGTTTCCATGTACAAATATTGGTGTTATGTGTTTTGTATGACTTTGTCTTTTTGTTTCATGCATTAATCTTTATTGGTATTGCAATTATCTGATAAAACTGTCCACCGGTATAAAAAATTGTTTCACCGGTATTAAGCAGAAAGTTGATGAAGTTGTTTTTTATTTAAATTTATTTGATAACTGATTCACCCCTCCTCTCAGTTGTCTCCAGGACCTAATAGATTGTGCATATGTCACTGAACATGCTGGTGAAAATAACCAAATATCTCCAAGTGTTCTCAAGTGTTGACATCAATGACAAAACCAATGCAACACATCCATAATACCAACAATTTTTCCATTGATGTCAACACTTATCAACACTTATCCTTCTGGAGATCTTTGGTTATGCTGAACCGGCACATTATGTTCACTGACAAGTTCAGTGACTTATGCACAATCATTGGTATATTGTTCACTGGTAGGTTATATTGTACACCAAAACTAAGGATGACTTCTTATCATCTAGAGATCACTTGGTTATGTTGAATACATGGTTTGGACACTTGGTTTTGGTATTTTGGTTATTGGTCTAATCGAGTTGAGAGATTTTCTGTTACTGGCAAATTGGTCTAGGTTATGGACCGACATGCATTATCTATTCCAGATAAGAACGACATGTTATGGAGATGATTTGATTAGTTGGATATTGTTGTAAATATATTGAGTCAAAATGATGCATCACATCTTGACTTATATGTAATTGATTTAATTGTAATATTCTTAATTAGCCGACCTACACATTTGGTCTTAGGTTTTGGTATATATGTAAGATCTCATTTGTGAGATAATGTAATAGACTAGAGAGATGGTAAATGGTTATGGTATTGTAACATGGTATGTGTGAATATTGAAGATCATATGAGGAGACCAAAGAGAAGGTTCAAGGAAGTTTTGAAGGTGATTATTAAAGCTTAACCAGTAGTGAATCCAGTATTGGCGATGCTACTTTGAGCAGTACATTATTATTGGATTTCATCATCCAATTTTAGTAAGTGTGACTCCTATTTTGTGATTGAGCAGTGGGCTCTAGGTGGTTGGCCTTTCTGCATGTGCAGACCCCATTTGTATACACATACTATTTGCAGTAGTATCATCTGATTGTGGGTAAGGTTTCCCACCATGGTTTTTCCCCTTATAGGGTTTCCATGTAAAAATCTCTATGTTATGTGGTGTGGATGTTGTTTCTCTTTCTGTTATATGAATTAAGTTTCACTAGTATTGATATTAACTACTAATCTATCAACCGACATTAAATTTGGATTACTGGTATTAAGTATTAAGTTTTATTAAGTTATATTTGGGTTGAAATTAATTGACAACTGATTCACCCCCCCTGTCAGTTGCCTCTGGATCCTAACAATATCTACTACTTTGTTGCTCTACACTGGTACTATACTCTACCAGTTCTATGCTCGCCTTCTCTATAGTTTCCTTCACTTCTACTCTGCTAGTATGGACATTACTGATTTTCTCACTATTGCCGGTTGATCCTCTCAACCTGATTCTCACTCGCACACCCTCAGTCTCTTTTCAGATACTTGCTGAGTACTTGACTAATTTTCTCTCACATCCAAAAGCAACACTCTCCCCTTCAATAGTAGAAAACAATATCTTAGGCTTGCATATTTATAGCTTTGTCTTCAAACCAAAAGCCAATTCAAATTTCAAGTGGTTAGGGTTTCCCCATCGACCCCGAGGAAAACCAAATCCAATCATATCTCATTCAATCTGATTGCCTAGATAACTATCTACACGTCACCGCCATTAACGTGTCTTCCAATACACGTTTTCTAAACTTAGCAAACATGACTGTGTATCTCGACCTACATCTGTCAAAATGCCATAAATGTATCAAATATTTCCTTCTCGAGGTTCTCCTACAATTTGATTTCCTTGCTTCGATCCAAGTGTCAACAAATCCATGATATTTCTTTTCCATTCATTCTTCCTCAAGCCACGCTCCTTTGATCTGATCCACAAATCACATGCTCTATATTAAATGCATAACTGTAGAAACACCTATCTCTACACGACACTCCACCAACCTCTATGAGCTTGCCACTTCATCTCCATGTGGAATTAATGTCGACATCCACCTCTACTAGGTAATCTATGTTAGTATGAATGGGATCACCGACCAACTCTATTATCGGGTTCATCTACCAGCTTACTAACCTTGTCGGTTAAACCCTCAAACTGGTCTATCATCAACCTTGCACTTTGCTTCTCTTTCGGTGGAACACTCAACTGGTCAGCACTCTTGCTAGCCTATCTTATGCACATCTTCATTAGATGGGAAGTCTTTTGCATCTATACCTTGCACATATTATCGATGGACTTACATACCGGTAAACTCTCTTGATGACACCATGTCATCAACCTTCAACAGACTCCAACTTCAATTTGGCCATTTTCCTATGTCTACATCTGCTCAGCCTTGCCTTCTTCTTGATCAGCTCGGACCATATCGCAACCGATTTGTCAAAGTGACAAACTCATCATAGTTCATTTGTTCCAATAGTTCAACATGCCTTCTATGTCCATCCAGTGCATATCTCTGATTTCATGCACTTGACACATTCCTTTGATTGACTAGTAGATCTAGTGTGAACCTTCAAACACCTACCTTTACCTCTTCTTCCTTATCTCACAAAACTACGATGCACACTATGAATAATAGGAGATAAGCTCCACTTACTGGTGGTAGCGATTCCTTGTCTTTTACATCCTGAAATGCACTCATGTGGCTTCCCTTCTTGTGTAACATATCTTCAAACATGCACATGTGATCTAGTGTGGGCACATTCATTGTTAGTCATCTCTTTACATGGTGATTGCATCTCTATCTAGTGGGAGTCCTACTATTCTACAACCACACAACATACCAGTGACCTATACATCCTTTTCCTCTTGTGTTGATGTGATGTAGGTAACATTCTGCCTCTTCATCACAGACAATAACTCAAGCACCTTGCTCATCTTGCTTGTACACTAGTCATAAGCTTGCTAGTTGGCAACTACTCACTACCAACACAACTCTTACCAGTTGAAATCCTCTCCTTACCGATGATAGACTGTGTCGGTAACCTATCCATTTCATCCACACAAGTCAAACACTAACTTGTGTACCAGTGACTCTAGTGGTCATTTTTATGAATAACATTCTCTTCCTTACCTTACTGGTGTTCTACAACACAAGGTGATATTAGAGATATCTAACCTATACTCATTCATGATAGTGTTATGAATTATGGTTTGGCAATACACCTAAAGTTAAGTAATTCAGAATCTTTGGTAGTAAATGTTATATCAAGAGAGATGATTTCATTGGCAAGTTTGATCCTAGATGTGATGAAGGAATATTTCTTGGTTATTCTAATGAAAGCAAACCATTTAGATGTTATAACAAAAGATTATAGAGAATTATGGAGAGGGTTAATGTCAAGGTGGATGAGTAGAGTAGTAGTCAATTCAGAATTTATGAGCAAGAACTAGAAATGGAAATGATCATAATTGAATCAGTAACACCTTTACTGGAACAAAATGCTGAATCAGTTACTGTGAAAGTATAAAAAAATTCAACAGTAACAAAAGATCAGGAAAGAGGAACAGAGAGTCAGAAGACTCCTAGGTATGTAAGGTTAAATCATTCAAAAGATCAAATCATTGGGGAAAAGAACAAAGGAGTGATGAGAAGAAGAAGATTGGTAGCTGATGAGGTATGTTTAATTTCTCAAGTTGAACTAGTATCAGTAATTGAAGCATGTAAAGATGAATGTTGGATGAAATCTATGAAAGAAGAATTAGATCACAAAGAAAAAAATAACACATGGATTTTAGTTCCCCACCCTAAAAATAAGAATGTCATTGGAACAAAATTGGTTTTGAAGAATAAATTAAATGAATATGGACAAGTTGTGAGGAATAAAGTAGATTGGTTTGCAAAGGATATTCTAAGAAGGAAGGAATTGATTATGGTGAAATTTTTGCACCTGTAGCTAGGATTGAAGCTGTAAGATTATTTCTTACCTATGCTGCACATAAAAAATACAAGGTTTATCATATGGATGTTAAATGTGCTTTTTTGAATGGGGATCTTGATGAAGATGTTTATATTGAGAAACTTCATGGTTTTTCACTTTCAGATGATAAAAAAATGGTTTGCGGGTTAAAGAAATCCCTATATGGATTGAAATAGGCACCTAGAGCTCGATATGCAAGGTTGGACAAATATCTTTTCAAACTTGGTTTCACTAAAGGTAATGTTGATAGTAATCTATATTATAAAGTCACTAATGATGATATACTGATTATTGAGGTCTTTGTTGATGACATCATTTTTAGAGTTGAGGATAAGTTGTGCATGGAATTTTATAACAATATGGAGAATGAATTTGAAATATCTATGATTGGGGAAATGACATTTTTCTTATGTTTGCAGATTACTCAAACTAATAAAGATATTTTCATTTGTCAAACTAAGTATGTTAGAGAGTTGTTGAAGAAACTTGGTATGGAAAATTCTAAACCGATTAGTACTCCTATGGTTACAAGTGAGAAAAACATGAGAGTGCAGTGAAAAGGAATTTTAGACACTTATAAGGAACATCTGAATATGGTTTGTGGTGTCCTAGAGATGACGAATTTACTTTATGTGCATATACAGATGCTGATTGGGCAGTGTTAGATTCCGGAGACAACTAAGAGGGGGGGGGGTGAATCAGTTGTCTAATAAATTCAACCAAAATTAACATAAACAAAACTTAATACATAATTTCGGTAAATCAAACTTTATGTCGGTAGACAGTTTTATCAGTTAATTGCAGTACTAGTAAAGATTAATGCATGAAATAGAAAGACAACAACATCCACAACACATAACACAAATATTTGTATGTGGAAACCCTATAAGGGGAAAAACCATGGTGGGAAGCCTTACCCACAATCAGCTGATACTACTATAGATAGTATGTGTGTATAATATGGATTCTACACATGCAGAAAGGCCAGCTGCCTAGAGCTCACTGCTCAATCACAACATGAGAGTCACACTGACTACAGTTGGATGGTTAAATCCAATGATAATGTACTGCATAAAATAGCATCTTCATATGCTAGATTCAGTACCATTTTAGTTCTAATTGCCTTCACAAAAACCTTCCTTCAACCTTCAAATGATGTCTGTGTGTATATCTCTTCTTATTTTCGCATATACCTTATTATAATTATTTTTTCAATCACATATCAATCTCACAAATGAGATATTACATTTATACCATAACCTAAGACCAATTGAATAGGTCAGCTCACTAAAAGATATTACAATAAAATCAATTACAAATAAATCATAATGTGATGCATGATGTTGGCTCAATGCATTTACAATAATAATAAATCATCTCCATAACGCGTCATGTTGTTCTGGAATAGATATGCCTGCGGGTGCATAATCTGGACCTATTTGTCGGTAACAACAAATATGCAAACCCAAATAGTCCAATAACCAAATCACCAAAACCAAGTGATCAAATAATGTCTTTGACATAACCAATTAGCCTCCAAGTCATTCCAAGTGTCGGTGAACAATATAATTTTCTGGTGAACCAAATACCGATGACTGTGTATAAGTCTCTGACTTGCCAGTGAACATAACCAAGGATCTCCAAGTGCTGATAAGTGTTGACAAGTGATCATAGGTGTTGACATCACTGACAAAACCATATCAGCATATCTAAAATACCAACAATCTTCTCCTTTGGTATTGATGGCAACACAAGATGGAAAAATCATCAAAGTGCCAAAACAGAAATGCCAAAAACAAAAAAAACCAACAATCTCCCAAAGAGACCGTTAACCAGAAATGAAAATACAGATACAGAGAGTAATCAATCTCTCCAACAATCTCTCCCTAAAGTAACAATCTCTCTCCCAAGGGATAATGTGTTTTTCCATATCAATCTCAACCCCTTTGACATCAAAAGCCAAAACATTACAAAAACCAAATTAAATACAAAATACCAACTTATTATACCAACTACTCCCCCTCAGAAGTAGCTCTCCTCATCAAAGCTGGAAAAAGATTTCTCTAATAATTTTGTCAGTTGATGACAAATATTTACTATCTAAGTCTCTACTAGTGGAGGTAGGACTCCAAGTTGCTCTCTGAGATATTTAAAAGTTTCCTTACGCAAAGGCTTTGTAAAAATATCTGCAATCTTCTCTTTAGTATTCACATACACCAATTTCACTTCTTTTGCTTCAACATCTTTTTTTAGATAATTGAATTTGATAGAAACATGTTTAGTCTTATAGTGAAATATTGGGTTCTTTGATATATCAATTGCTGCCATATTATCATAGTAAATAGTTATAGGTTCCTTACATTTTACCTTTAAGTCCTTAAACATTTGTTTGATCCATAATACTTGTGTACAATTAGTTGCTGCTGCAACATATTCTGATTCTGCCATTGATAGACTTGTATAACTCTGTTTCTTGTTGAACCATGAAATTAGTCCGCTACCAAGAAAAAATGCTCCATCGGTGGTGCTTTTTCTGTCATCCACACCTCCTGCCCAATTAGCATTTGTGTATGCACATAAGTCCAAATTTTCATCTCTAGGATGCCATAAACCAAGACTTGTAGTGCCTTGTAGGTACCGGAAAATCCTTTTCACTATTGATTCATTATTTTCTTTAGGATTACTTTGAAATCTTGAAACAATACATACTGCATTCATAATATCAGGTCTTGTTTGTGTCAAATATAGTAAACCTCCTATCATAGACTTGTATCTAGTCAGATTATTGGGTGTTGATTCATCCTTCAAAGATAATTTATCAGTTGTAGTCATAGGTGGGCTTACTGGTTTAGATTTTTCCATGCCAAATTTCTTTAGTAATTCCTTCAAGTACTTAGATTGACATAGGAATATACCTTTATCAATCTATGAAATCTGTAATTTTAAAAAGAATTTTATCTCTCCAATCATAGACATTTCAAATTCTTGCTGCATTTTGTTAGAAAAGTCTTTACACAATCCATCTTCTCCTCCAAAGATTATATCATCAACAAAAACTTCAATAACCAAGATGTCATCATTAGTCACTTTGTATTATAGATTGTTGTTAGCATTACCTTTAGTGTATCCAAGCTTTAAAAGATATTTGTCCAATCTAGCATACCAAGCTCTAGGAGCTTGTTTTAGACCATATAAATCTTTTCTTAACCTGCAAACCATGTCTTTGTTATCTGTCAAAAATAATCCATCAAGTTGTTCAGTATAAACTTCTTCTTCAAGATCTCCATTTAGAAATGCACATTTAACATCCATTTGATATACTTTGTAGTTCTTGTGTGCTGCAAAAGCCAATAAAAGTCTGATTGCCTCAATTCTAGCTACCGATGCAAGGGTTTCATTGTAATCAATTCCTTCTTTCTGTGAATATCCCTTACACACTAGCCTTTCTTTGTTTCTGATTACCTTACCATCTTCATTAAGTTTATTTCTGAAAAACCCATTTAGTTTCAATTACATTTTTGTCTTTAGGCTAGGGAACTAATGACCAAGTGTTATTCCTTTCAATTTGTTCTAATTCATCTTCCATTGCTTTAATCCAATATTTATCTTCACATGCCTCATTAATTGATGTAGGTTCAATTTGAGAAATAAGACATACCTCTTCATTTGCCAATCTTCCTCTAGTCATAACTCCTTGAAATTTGTTTCCAATTATCGGATCTTCAGAATGATTCAATCTTACATACCTTGGTGTTTTTGCTTGCTGCTATTCTTTAGTGACTGTTGAATCCTCAGGTGATGCCAATATAATTGGATCACCATTCTATACTGGTGTATTCACTGTAGGTTCAGAGTCCGTGTACCTTGAATTTCCTCTAAACTGTTCATCAATCTTCATATTTGCACTCTCAACAATTTTCTGCAATCTCTTGTTAAAACATCTATATGCCTTGCTCCTAGATGAGTAACCAAGAAATATTCCTTCACCACTTCTAGGATCAAATTCACCAATATACTCATCTCTTCTAATATAGCATTTGTAGCATAGGAAATTGGAAATCATCACAAACAATATAAAAAGTAATCTAGCCCAATCACGAAAGCTTAAATGTAATGATCTATCCTAATTACATCTAATAGAGACATAAAGATAAAACATTCAAAAGTAAATACTATGCAAACCATATGCAAATCTGAATGCTTCGTTCATGCGACTCCATTGTTCTTCTTTCCTCTTCAAATAGTTTGGTTGTGGATCTCACCTACAAGTGCACATACATAATTGAAAGCAAGTAGACAAGATTATTGATCAAGAGTACTCGAAATGTGATTGATTAGAAATTTGATAATCTGATTAGGGGATCAAGAATCAAGGGATCAAGGGATTTGATTGAAGAAATTCATCCAATTTATAGAGAAATTGGAGAAAAAGATCAAATTAGCATGATAGTGATTCGAATGGAAATTCAAATCAAGAATAGCAAAATTATGACATGTGTATGACAAATTGCTATGCAAGGATTTATGAAAAGGTTTATGACAATTTATGACAAATTGCTATGCAAGGATTTATGACAAGATTTTGAAATAGAAATAGACATTTAGGAATTTAGGAAATTAAGTTGGAAATAATGACTTGGAAATTAGAAAATTGATGAAAATTAGGTAAATTAATTAATAATTTGTCATTTATTAATTAATTTACAAAAATAGGAGGAATTAATTAGCCAATTAAATAAACATTTAATTGTGACAAGAAGACTTAGGATAAATAAATAATTTATTTAACCTAGAGGGAGAAATGACAAACAAGGTTAAATGATTAAATCATAAAACCTTGGAAGATGAATTAGAAATGCAAAGACGACAATTAGGTCTTGACAAAGGATAATTGATATCGATTCGATCATGATTTTGGATTGATAAATGATTTGATTGATAAATGCGCTGAGGAACAATGAAAAATTGATCCAAATTGACATGATTGAAAAGGACAAGGATCGATGACGAATCGATCACAATATGACAAGATTGAAAGGACAAAGATCGACCAAAATCATGACTGAAGATTGTTGTCGACAAGACCAAATTCGAAAGTGAAACAGATGAAGAATGCAGAAGAATGAATCGATGCTCGCAAATGATAAAGACCAAGTGCGTGACATAGGAGAAATGTTAATGCGATGCAAAAACCTAAAATGAGGCAATGCGCAAATGTTAAAGTATGATCCTGCAAGCGTTGACCATTTTTAGGTGTCTACATTTTGCCCCTCTTTGAGACAATGCGATTTTAAGCGTTGTTTCGAAGAACAATAATGAAAATGCCCCAGACAATGACAATGACATATGCATGCCCCCTTGAGGAATTGGCCAGAAATAGGCAGAGAAGAGGCCAATTGATCGATAAAAATGATAGAAAATGATAGGAGCAAACAGACTGACAAGACTGACGGCAGAAATATTAGTAAGTAGAAATTAGACAGAGGATAGGTAGAGATGAAGAAAAACTTGCTTTCAGTAATGCACTTTGTAGGTGAGAACCTTTATTTTTATGTAGCAAAATGGATGCGTAGCATCATGGCATTGACGGCCAGAGCTGAAATGCAACCCTTTTTTGCAAAAGACAGACATATCACAGACAAACAACAATCACAATCAAAAAAGAAAAGGACCATGAACCATCCCAGTCACTCTAAATCACTCAGTGACATCATCGAGCAACATAGGAACATGACCGAAGCCAAAAATAAATCAGTAAAAAGATAAGATGCACAAATTCCAACAAATCAAACAAACATCTTGATCTTCATTGTCAAAAGTTGAAAGTGCTGATAGGACGATCATGCTGTCTGGTTTCAGGACATGCGGTACCCCGTCTAAGACAGGACACAGTCTGGTTTCGAGTATACCACACCCTGTATAAGACCCATGATAGTGTGCTAAGGACAAATAAATTTGCGGTTGATTGATATGACAAGTACGATCAGTTTGAATGTCTGGTTTGAGTAAAAAGTTCATCTGTTTAAGCGTGATTTCATTAAAGCACAATGTATGATTGCGAGTGTCGTTGGATGGATGCTCGGTGATTTGTCTTATGCACAAAAGGGATCATTTATTGCAAAATGCTTGTTTTTTGGATTTTAATGTTTTGAAATTTTTTTGTGTTCATTTTTTTTCAGGACTTTATTTGATTTTTTTTTTAGATTATTTTAGGACGTGATTCAATTTTTTTTTATTTTTTTCAGGACATTTTAAAATGTTTTTTTAAGATTTTTTTTTTTTCAGGACATTTTTTAATTTTTTTGAATTATTTCAGGACATTTTTCAATTTTTATGATTTTTTTCAGGACATTTTTCAATTTTTATGATCTTTTTTCAGGACATTTTTAAATTTTTATGATCTTTTTTCAGGACATTTTTTCAAATTTTTTTAAAATTATTTTGCCCCCAGTGTCTAGCAAGGCAAGGAATATGATAGGTGAATAAATAGGCTTGCTGAAATGATGGTGGATAGAGGGAAGACAAAGGCCTTTTATTATGGAGACAATACAGATGCAATTTTCAAGGGCTATTGCATGATGGGACAAGAGACTAGATATGACAATGTAAAGCAGTGACATGGCATGAGGGACATGTCAAGAGGTTTTTTTTGAAACCATGTTTAAATTTTGCGACCTTATTACAGACCAAGATCAAAGAATGAAAAAGGGTGTATGGATAGTGATAAGATATCGATAGGATAAGCAAGACCAAGAATGGATAAGGGACATGGACTAAAGGTCAGGATTGGCTAAGGGATAGTGGCAGAAAGTTGCAATAAGATAGGGAATATGGATGAAAAGTTATAATAAGCAAATGGATAAATGACCAGAAGCTATGATAGACTGAAAGCTGCAAACAAGATGCATGATGCTCATGAAGATCCTCAGCCTTGTCAAGATCAAAGGTGGAAAGGGAAATGGACATGAGGGACAATAGGATATGAAGAGTAATGACATGGTATGATAGGATAATGGAAGGATGAAACTTGCCCCCAAGTGTGGTATGCAAGAAGTTCATAGATTATGCATGACACCTATTTGCCAGGTTTTCATCATGGTAATTGCCCAAGGTGCCTGTTTGCCAGGTTTTCACCAGTGGACAAATTATTTTTCTTTACTTTTTTTCTTTTGTCTCTTTTTTTTTCTTCACTTTTTTTTTGTATTTTGACTTTTTCAATAGAAGATGGACACATGACAGGGGATGGAAGAAGGACTCAAGCATCTTTTTTGTTTGGATAGTAGCCTTGAAATAGATGGACCATGACCTTTAAAAGTATGCTCAAAGACGTTGGTAGGAAAATAAGATGAAACTAAGGCGAGGATTTATGCAAAGGATTGAATCAAAGGGATCGAAGGATTGAAAATATGCATTGGATAATGGATAGGGTATTGGAAGAATCAGGCTTCAATGGACAAAAATGAAGGCAAGATCAACATTGGCACACACCTTGAGGGGTGATGGACTAATGGAGGAAAGACGTATTTTGGATATTGAGATTTTGGGACATAAGGACCCAAAATGGATGAAGAAGGTGATGAAGGAATAGACTTGAGAGGTTTGGATGGAGGAATAGCAACTTTAGATGCCAATCTGGGTTGTTCTTTTTGTGCTTCAAGGAGCTTCTTGGGGATCCACATGGTTTTTGACTTTTCATGCTTTTGTGGTTCCTTGGAGTGCATTGCTTGCATAAGGGATTTAGGAACCCATATATATTTTGACTTTGCTTTATTTTTCTTAGTGGGCCTTTGTGGCCTTTTGGATATATATTTTTCTTTATAGATCATATTGTTCTTTGTTTTGACATGTCGATTATATTGGACATGTTGATCCTTGAATACATGTGGATTGCTAGACTTATGACGTTTACACTTGGCATCCAAATTGCTTGGAGGGGGAAATGAACACATGGATGGATATGAATGAAATGGAGTTCTTTTGGATGGATGGAATTTACTCAAGGATGTGTGCCTTTGCTGACCTTGCATAGAGGACAAAGGGATATAAGGACCTAGAATGGATGGAAGCGATGATGGGGAAGGTGGACATTTGGATTTTGACTTTGAAGGAGGGATACCAGTGCCTTGAGTGTGAGCTCTGTAGCCATGACCATTACTATATTCTTTGATATGGAGGGGTTCTTTCTCATGAAGGTCTACTCCTTTTCCTTTATGAATATCTTGACTTGTAGGATACTCTTTTCTTTGGGAAGAAGACGTGAGTCCATTATGAGGTGGATATGATATGAAAGAAATAATGAGATCTTGAAGTGGATCGAATTGGACCAAAGTGGAAGAACCCATTGTGCATGTCGAGGGTTCATGAACATCTTGCACTAACACATTAGAATCATGAGGGGGATTAGGATCATGAGGGGGACTAGGATTGTGTGGTGGACATGGTTCAATGACAGGCTCTTCAAGAGATGGAATGGGAGAAATAATGGGATCATCAAAATAAATGTGATCTTGGAGTGTATATGGAGCATTAAGACAAGGAGATGGAGGAACAAAAGGATCTTGTGGAGGATCTGAAGGAATGATAGGGTCTTGTGTTGGAAATGAATTTGGAAGGATACTTTGATCTTGACAAGGAGGAAGATCATCGGATTCCTCTTTAAAGGTTCTTTGCTCTTGACTTTCAATGGGATCATCATAAAGGATGGAAAGGATATCTTGATCTTTCTCAGGAAGTGAAATGTCAATGGGATTTGAAAGGACATTGTGTTCATGAAATGGAAGGAGATCGTTTGGGATTGGATGGACTGGGATATATTGATCTTGCTCGGGGAATGGAGTGTCAATAGGACTTTGGATAGGATGGACAAGAATAGGGGAATTATCACGAGTTTCTGGGAAGATGAGATCCTAGTCAACAATTGGATGGGATGATAAGGTTTCAAGATTGTGATCTTGATCTATTTCAAGACACATTTCTTCATGCTCTAAATTATCCTCTTGACATGGGGTTGGACTTTGGATATGCATAGGGGATTCTAACAAGGGATCAATGGTTTGGCATGAAGGAAATGTACTTTGAACATTTGTGATGGATTCTGGCAAGGAATCAATGCTTGAACATGAGGAAGAAGGACATTGAATGGGGTCCTCTAAAACAGGTAATGGCAATAAAGTGCATGGTGGCATTGGGTCTTGTATTTCTGAAACATGACAAGGATGTGCATCATGAATTGGATTATCTTGGCAATCAATTATGGATAGCTCTTGGGTAATTGCATCCTTGGGGTATTGTTTGATGAGGACAATATGGAAGGTTCTTGTGAAGCTTCTAGAGGTGTAGGGATAGATGCCACTGGAGAGTCAATTTGCTTGCCAGGGAATGAGGCATTGCTAGACATAAGTGTATTATCTTGATCTTCTTCAAAGAACTCACTTGATAATTTCCTTAAGATCATTGCAATAAAGCCACCTTTCTTTTGAGGTTTTAAAATAGTTGTATCTGGAATTTGAACTTGTTTGGAAAGGAGTTGGTCTTGTTTTGATGTCATGTTTTGATTTTGGACTTGGTTCAATTGCTCTAACATGTTTGAAACTTGGGTTGTTGTGTGCTGCAACCTTTGTTTTTGAATGTTTGGTTGGCATTGTTGACATTGATATATTGATTGAACTCATTGTTGATACTTGATAGTCGGTTGGACATATTGTTGAGATTGGACCATTGGTTGTATTGGTTGCATATGTTGAACAATGGGTTGAGCCATTGGTTGTATTGGTTGAAAATCGGATTGATAGTAAACACCTTCTTGTTCTTGTTGTGGAGGCACATAATGTTGAAATTGATGTTGTCTCCTTTCTTGAAATTGTTTCATCATCTCTATTTGGGAGAGGAGAGCTGGTATGTCTGATTGTTCAAGAAGAGATCTTACATCAATTGGCTCAATCTTTGGATTTCGACCTGGCAATTTTTGAAACATTTTGGACATTTGTGATCTATTCTTCTCAATGTTTTTCACTCTTTGTTCCAATATCTCCTCTTCTTGAGCTAGTTTCTCCTCTAGTTTTTGTATTTGGAGACTTGTTTCATCATAAAGAGTTTGATCGATATTGCCTTGTTGTTGGGTTAGATATAATTGTGATTGCCTTGGATTAAAATTCGATTGCATTGTCGGTTGATACGTCAAACTTTGTTGCATCATTGGTGCTTGGAACCTTGTTTCAATAGACATGTCACTATGCAAATGCAATATTTTTGGAATTTTTCAAGGATGATATATGATATGCAACTAAATGCAAACTAAATAAATGAAAATGTAATCTATGGCAAGAATGTAACCTATGCTTTTGGTTGTTTTTCAAGATTTTGACAAACTTTTGAATGCAAATTTAAGAGAGGGACCCTTGGGAAATTGAAATGATGTCTAGACCTCAAAAGACAAAAGGACCAAGTGACAAAAGGACAAAATGACAATCTCTCCCCTATATGCTTGGATACTAAGCTAGGTTTGACGAAATGACAATAATGACATGAAAAGAAATCGGAAATCATCACAAACAATATAAAAACTAATCTAGCCCAATCACGGAAGCTTAAATGTAATGATCTATCCTAATTACATCCAATAGAGACATAAAGATAAAACATTCAAAAGTAAATACTATGCAAACCATATGCAGATCTGAATGCTTCCTTCATGTGGCTCCATTGTTCTTCTTTCCTCTTCAAATAGTTTGGTTGTGGATCTCACCTACAAGTGCACATACATAATTGAAAGCAAGTAGACAAGATTATTGATCAAGAGTACTCGAAATGTGATTGATTAGAAATTCGATAATCTGATTAGGGGATCAAGAATCAAGGGATCAAGGGATTTGATTGAAGAAATTCACGTCAGGTTCACCAATTAATGTAGCATAGGAAATCGGAAATCATCACAAACAATATAAAAACTAATCTAGCCCAATCACGAAAGCTTAAATGTAATGATCTATCCTAATTACATCCAATAGAGACATAAAGATAAAACATTCAAAAGTAAATACTATGCAAACCATATGTAGATCTGAATGCTTCGTTCATGCGGCTCCATTGTTCTTCTTTCCTCTTCAAATAGTTTGGTTGTGGATCTCACCTACAAGTGCACATACATAATTGAAAGCAAGTAGACAAGATTATTGATCAAGAGTACTCGAAATGTGATTGATTAGAAATTCGATAATCTGATTAGGGGATCAAGAATCAAGGGATCAAGGGATTTGATTGAAGAAATTCATCCAATTTATAGAGAAATTGGAGAAAAAGATCAAATTAGCATGATAGTGATTCGAATGGAAATTCAAATCAAGAATAGCAAAATTATGACATGTGTATGACAAATTGCTATGCAAGGATTTATGAAAAGGTTTATGACAATTTATGACAAATTGCTATGCAAGGATTTATGACAAGATTTTGAAATAGAAATAGACATTTAGGAATTTAGGAAATTAAGTTGGAAATAATGACTTGGAAATTAGAAAATTGATGAAAATTAGGTAAATTAATTAATAATTTGTCATTTATTAATTAATTTACAAAAATAGGAGGAATTAATTAGCCAATTAAATAAACATTTAATTGTGACAAGAAGACTTAGGATAAATAAATAATTTATTTAAACTAGAGGGAGAAATGACAAACAAGGTTAAATGATTAAATCATAAAACCTTGGAAGATGAATTAGAAATGCAAAGACGACAATTAGGTCTTGACAAAGGATAATTGATATCGATTCGATCATGATTTTGGATTGATAAATGATTTGATTGATAAATGCGCCGAGGAACAATGAAAAATTGATCCAAATTGACATGATTGAAAAGGACAAGGATCGATGACGAATCGATCACAATATGACAAGATTGACAAGGACAAAGATCGACCAAAATCATGACTGAAGATTGTTGTGGACAAGACCAAATTCGAAAGTGAAACAAATGAAGAATGCAAAAGAATGACTCGATGCTCGCAAATGATAAAGACCAAGTGCGTGACATAGGAGAAATGTTAATGCGATGCAAAAACCTAAAATGAGGCAATGCGCAAATGTTAAAGTATGATCCCGCAAGCGTTGACCATTTTTAGGTGTCTACAGCATTTACTTCCAAATATTCTAAAATATTTAAGGGTAGGAGTATTGCCAAATCATAGTTCATGAGGGGTCTTATAGGTTTCACCTCTGATATGAACTCTGTTGAATGTATAAACTACTGTACCACTTCTCTTTAGTATATATGAGGTAGATTTGCTTCTGATATCATACTTTTGGCTGCATCCAAGATAGTTCTATTTTTCCTTTCCACAACTCCATTCTGTTGGGGTGTCTAGGGTGCTGATAACTGTCTTTTGATATTATTCACTTCACACAATGTATTGAATTCCTTAGATGTGAATTCACCTCCTTGATTTGATCTCAAACATTTGATTTTCTTGCTAGTTTCATTTTCTACCATCACCTTGAATAGTTTGAATTTCCCATAAGCTTCAGATTTTTCCCTAAGAAAAGTAACCTAACACATTCTAGAATAGTCATCAATGATTAGCATAAAATGCCTATCTCCTTGTATACTTCTAGTATTTGTAGGACCACATAAATTAGTATGAATTAAATCAAGAACATTATTAGACAAAGTCTCTTATGCCATAACCAACTTTCATCAATATGTGCAATCAAACATGCTTTCTCATTGTTGTTAAAATAAAAGATATTACCTCTAGTTTGATTACCAGTTGCAATTTCCAAACCAGTTCTGTTTAAGATTT
Organism: Cryptomeria japonica; assembly: GCF_030272615.1. Taxonomy (NCBI): domain Eukaryota; kingdom Viridiplantae; phylum Streptophyta; class Pinopsida; order Cupressales; family Cupressaceae; genus Cryptomeria; species Cryptomeria japonica. The sequence goes on from NC_081407.1 coordinate 724,166,189, forward strand.
TGCATTTACCATTCTTGAATTGTAACTGAAATCCTTTCTCAACTAATTGACCAACACTCAAAATATTATGCTTCAAACCTTCAGCATAGTAAATATTATCAGTATTGTGCTTACCATCAAAAGATATAGTGCCTTTTCCTTTGATCAAACAAGCTTTATCATCTCCAAATCTTACTAGACCTCCATTGTATTCCTGAAAGGTTAAGAATTTACTCTTATCACCAGTCATGTGATGTGAACATCCTGAATCAATAATCCATTCATCCTTATCTTCAATTTTAGTCGCTAGGGCCTACTCTACTATTTGAACATTAGGTGTTGGTTGATCTTCTGTTATAGAAACAAAAGCCCATCCATTATCTGTTGGATCCTCATCAAAATCATCAGTAACTCCTTCATTAGCATAATAACAAGATTTGTCTCTATTCTTCTTAAACCTGTATTTCTGATAATCAGGGTTAGGCTTATATGTTCTCTTAGCTTCTTCTCTTAATCTTGTATGTCTATCAGGACATCTAGAAGCCATATGACCAATCTTATTATAGTTAAAACATTTAAAGTGTGTTTTACCTTCATACTTACTTCTAATTGGACCTTTAGGCATTTTCCTTGCAAATAGTGCTTCAAGTTCTTCATTTTCTCTCCTGCTTTCTTCAAGTTCTCTTGCATAGAAGGGTTTCCAATCAAATTTATTAGATGATGATGATGATGCCTTGAAAGCTAGATCTATCTTAATAGTAGTAATAGGACCAAATTCCTCAAGTTCAAAAGATGAAATTTTTCCAACCAAGGTGTCTCTAGATACTGATGCATTAGGCATCGTTCTCAATTCATTTATAGCAGTAACTTTAATTTTATATGCCAGTGGAAAAGCTCTTACAACTTTAGAAATAATATCATCTTCACTTAAGGTTCCTCCACAATATTGTATACCTAAATAAATTTCATTTACTCTTTCCATAAAAGAAGAAATTCTTTCATCTTCTTCCATTTTCATACTTTCATACCTGACCCAGAAGTATTCAAGTTTTGCATTTTTGACTATGGAATCTCCTTAATTCAATGTTTCTAGTTTGTCCCAAATAGCTTTAGCAGTAGATCTGTCTAACAATCCCATGACTTCCTGATCTAACAATGCGCTCAAAAGTGCTTCTCTAGCTTCGCAATCATTTTCCTCATCTTTAGCCAAGTTAGGTGTCTTACATTGACCTTGAGTAGGAGCAGTATAGCCATTCTTCGTGTTAGGTCCCGGAGGAAATTGAGAGGGGGGCGGTGAATCAGTTGTCTAATTAATTCAAACCAAAATTAACTTAACCAAAACTTAATGCTTAATACCGGTAAACCAAACTTAATGTCGGTAGATAGTTTATAAGTTAATTGCAATACTGGTAAAGATTAATGCATGAAAGAAAAAGACAATAACATCCACAATACATAACACCAATATTTGTATGTGGAAACCCTGTAAGGGGAAAAACCATGGTGGGAAACCTTATCCACAATCAGATGATACTACTGCAAAGAGTATGTGTATACAATAAGGGGTTTACACATGCAGAAAGGCCAAGCACCTAGAGCTCACTGCTCAATCACAAATGAGAGTCACATTGACTACAATTGGATGATGAAATCCAATGATAATGTACTGCTCAAAAGAACATCTCCATATGCTGGATTCAGTACCGGTTTATCTTTAATATGCCGTATTCAAACCTTCCTTCAATCTTGAATGATGTCTGTGTGTATAACTCTACTAATATTTGAATATACCTTATTACAATCCCTTTTCCTTGCATATATTAATCTCACAAATGAGATCTTACATTTATACCTTAACTTAAGACCAATTGAGTAGGTCGGCTCACTAAAAGATATTACAATAAGATCAATTACAAAGAAACAATATCCAATGCATGATGTCAGCTCAAATGTATTTACAATAATAACAAATCATTCCTATAATGTGTCGTGCTGATCTGGAATAGATAAGCCTGCTGGTGTATAACCTGGACCTATTTGCTAGTAACAACAAATATGCAAACTCGAATAAGCTAATGAATAAATCTCCAAGACAAAGTGTCAAAATGATGTCTTTGACATAACCAAGTATTCGCCATGTGATTTTAAGTACCGGTGAACAATATATCCTACTGATGAACCAAATACCAGTGACTGTGCATAAGTCACTAGCTTGTCAGTGAACATAACCAATTTGGCTAGTATTGATAAGTGTTGAGATCAATGACAAAACCATATCAACATATCCAAAATACCAACAATCTGCCCCTTTGGCATTAATGACAACACAAGATGGAAAAACCATCAAAGTGCCAAAACAAAAATGCCAAATACCAAAAACCAATAGTCTCCCAAAAGAGATCATAACCAGAAATCATGATATCTCTCCCTAAGGGATAAATTCTCTCCCCCTAGGAATAACATGTGTTTTCCATATTTTTTTCCATATCAATCTCTCCCCCTTTAACACCAAATTCCAAAGAAATACAAAATACCAACTACTTCCCCTAAGAAGTATCTCTCCTCATCAAAGCCAGAATAAAAGATTTATCTATTAGTTTTGTCGGTTGATGACAAACATCAATTGTCTAAGTCTCTACTGGTGGGGGTATAACCCCAAGCTGATCTCTGAGATATTCAAATGTATCCTTAGGCAAAGGATTAGTAAAATTATTTGCAATTTGTTCTTTAGTATTCACATAAACCAATTTTACTTCTTTTGCTTCAACATTCTCTTTCAGAAAATTCAATTTGATAGAAACATGTTTAGTTTTTGAATGTAGTACCGGATTCTTAGATATATCAATTGTTGTTGTATTATCACAATAGATAGTTATAAGTTCCTTGCATTTTACCTTATGTCCTTCAACATTTGCTTAAGCCATAATACCCGTGTGCAATTAGTTGATGCTGCAACATATTCTGATTCTGTTGTTGATAAAGATGTGCAACTTTGTTTCTTATTCAACCAAAAAATTAATCTACTTCCAAGGAAAAATGCTCCACCGGTGGTGTTTTTTCTGTCATCTACATCTCCTGCCTAATTTGCATCTGTGTATGCACATAATTCAAAGTAAGTATCAAAAAATCCTTTTTACAGTTGATTCATGATTTTTTTTAGGATTACTCTGAAATCTTGAAACAATACATACTGTATTCATAATATCAGGTCTTGTTTGTGTCAAATATAGTAGACCTCCTATCATAGACTTGTACCTAGTTGGATTAACAGGTGTTGATTCATCCCTTAGTGATAATTTGTGAGTTGTAGTCATAGGTGTGCTTACCGGTTTAGAGTTTTCCATGCCAAATTTCTTAAGTAACTCCTTCAAGTACTTAGATTGACTCAAGAATAGACCTTTATCAGTCTGTGAAATCTGCAATCCTAAAAATAATTTTATCTCTCCAATCATAGACATTTCAAATTCTTTCTACATTTTAATACAAAAGTCTTTACATAATCCATCTTCTCCTCCAAAGATTATATCATCAACAAAAAATTCTATAACCAAGATGTCATCATTAGTCACTTTAAAGTATAAGTTGTTGTCACCATTACCTTTAGAAAAACCAATCTTCCAAAGATATTTATCCAATCTAGCATACCAAGCTCTTGGAGCTTGCTTCGACCCATACAAAGCTTTCCTTAACTTGCAAACCATATCTTGGTTATCTGTCAAAGAAAATCCATCAGGTTGTTCAATATAAACTTCTTCTTCAAGATCTCCATTCAGAAATGCACATTTAATATCTATTTGATATACTTTGTAATTCTTGTGTGTTGCAAAAACCAAGAATAATCTGACTACCTCAATTGTAGCTACCAGTGCAAAGGTTTCATTATAATCAATTTCTTCTTTTTGTGAATATCCCTTACACACTAGTCTTTCTTTATTTCTGATTACCTTACCATCTTCATTAAGTTTTTTTCTGAATACCCATTTTGTTCCAATTACATTTTTGTCTTTAGGTAGACGAACTAATGTCCATGTGTTATTCTTTTTAATTTGTTCTAATTCTTCTTCCATAGCTTTAGTCCAGTGTTTATCTCCACATGCCTCATTAACTGATGATGGTTCAATATGAGAAATAAGATATACCTCTTCATTTATCAGTCATCCTCTAGTCATAACTCCTTGATACTTGTTCTCAATTATCTGATCTTCAGAGTGGTTCAATCTTACATATCGGGGTGTCTTTGTTTGTTGTTCTTCAATTACTATAGAATTTTCAAATGATACCGATGTAACTAGGTCTTCATTCTTTACTAGTGTGTTCATTGTAGGTTCATTTGTCAATATCTTTGTTGCTGGTTTAGAGTCTATATACCTTGAAGTTCCTCTAAACTATTCATCAATTTTCACATTTGTACTCTCAACAATTTTATGCAATCTCTTGTTAAAACATCTATATGCTTTTCTCTTAGATGAATAACCAAGAAATATTTTGATACAGAGGGATCCCCTACTCTAGACCTCTCAAGGGTTCAGTCACTCAAGGAGACACACAAGAGGATCCTTCTACATTCTAGGTGAAACACACACTCTCTTCCAACTCCCATTGATCATGATTGATCATCTCATCAATTGCCTAAGGTTGCACACTTAAGGTTTTGATAACCTACTCACTCCCTTGGACCCAACTCTAGGATCAACACTTGGCTCCTAAGCCTCCTCAATACCCTAACACCAAGGTATACTATTTCCACATTTCATTTGAAAACATTACAACCCCTAAACTTCAAACTAGGTTCATAAAACAAAAATGCTCAACACTTTCATTAAATTAAACCAAAGTTACCTTCTTGTCGTCCTCTTAGATATACCTATACACAGAGGTATATAAATTTTGAATAGGCTCACAAATACTCAATCACTCCACTGAGATTCTGAAGAACTTAATTTATAAAAACATATTAAAACTTTGGACAAATCCAACAGTTCAAATCCGAGATATTGCCCCCGCATCAGGCCACATTTTCTATGACTGTCATTCTGTCACACCATGACAGTCTGCTACTATCTTTGGAAACCCACTATTTTAAGCCCTTCCTTGGGCACTCCACTTGCTCCAACACCTTAGGAAGGTTTTAAACACACCAAATAACACTCCCCTAATCCCTTATGTCCTTAACATTCTTTTCCATAACAAACAAAACCTTCTTCACTTGACTATAACAGTCAATCTGCCCCTGTGACTATCCTAACACACTAAAACCATCATGTAGCACATTTAAAACCCTTTAATGACACCCTTAAAACACCATTGAATGGTATTATACACCCTTGGTCTCATCCCTACCCAAAATGAGGATTGGTTATGCATCAAAACAAAAGATACTATATTTATGAAGTCACTAGTTACCCTAAGCTAGGGTTCTGGCAGATTTTATGAAAATGCAAATAAATTTGGTAAAACACAATGAAAATTAATTCCACCACCTCCAAAGTAGAGTAAATTCATTCCTCTATCACCTCTAATCAATAATCTTTCAGAATACAAACACAAAATGCATCAAAACCAATGAGAGATCTGACTGTCACATTAAAAACTTAGAAAATGCACATAAAAATACAGTTTTTATTGCTCCAAATGATTGCCTTCGACCATACACTCACCATATCCCTCAATACCATTGTTTTAAAACATTTTATAGCACTTTTTTCCTTCAATACCAAACCATAACCACCCAACTACCTCTAACCACCTTTTTTTGTCATTTTTTGCAATTTTGACAATAAAAGTTGCTCAAAAAGTTATCATTTGACAAACAAAGTTGTCGATATGAAACAACTTGACCCCTAACTCTACCAACACATAAAAATGGTCTTAAGATGACCTTATAAACATTTCAAACATGTTTTATTCCTCACAAACCTATTCTACCCTTCAAAACCCAATTTTAGCCCTTTCTAGGCGTAATTGCCAATTTTGACAATTTTACACTTTTTGACCTTTCTATTACAGTTCATTGCATTTATTGGCTCTATTGGCCATGATTACATTGTTTTAATACTTTAAAGGAATTTTAGACTTCATTTCTAATTGATTCTTCATGAGGGCCTATCAGTGACCCTAGTGCACCTTGCCTCCATAGGTCTTCATAGGTGCTCCTGCACCATATTCCTTCATCACTTTTAGGATCAAATTTGCCAATATACTCATCTCTCTTAATATAGAATTTACTTCCAAATATTCTGAAATATTTAAGAGTAGGAGTAATACCAAACCATAATTCATGAGGGGTCTTACCAGTTTCACATTTGATGTGAACTTTGTTGAATGTGTAGACTGTTGTACTTACTGCCTCTCTCCAATATAAATGAGGTATATTTTCTTCTAATAACACACTTCTAGCTGCATCCAAGATAGTTCTATTTTTCTTTTCTACAACTCCATTCTGTTGGGGTGTTCGGGGTGCTAATAACTGTCTTCTGATCCCATTTACTTCATAGAATGTATTAAATTCCTTATATGTTAATTCACCTCATTGATTTGATCTCAGAAATTTGATTTTCTTACTGGTTTCATTCTCTACCATCACTTTGAATAGCTTTAATTTCCCAAGTGCTTCTAATTTTTCTCTGAGAAAAGTAACCCAACACATTCTAGAATAGTCATCAATGATTAGCATGAAATATCTATCTCGTTGTAAGCTTCTAGTTCTAGTTGGACCAAATAAAACAGTATGAATTAAGTCAAGAGTATTATTGGATTTTTTTGGAATACTCTTAAAATATGCTCTAACTTGCTTTCCAAATTGACATTCCTTACATACCAGATTGTGAGGTTTGACAATTCTAGGCAAGTCCCTTATTGCTTTAGTTGTACTAATTTTCACAATGCAATCAAAATTTACATGACAAAGTCTCTTATGCCATAACCAACTTTCATCAATATGTGCAATCAAGCATGTCTTTTCACTGTTGTTCAAATGAGAGATATTACCTCTAGTCTGATTACCGGTTGCCATTTCCAAACTAGTTTTGTTCGTAATTTTGCATTTGCCATTCTTGAATTGTAACTGAAATCCTTTTTCAACTAATTGACCAACACCCAAAAGATTATGCTTTAAGCCTTCAACATAGTAAACATTATCAGTATTGTGCTTACCATCAAGAGATATAGTACCTTTTCCTTTGATCAAACAAGCTTTATCATCTCCAAATATTACTAGACCTCCATTATATTCCTGAAAAAGTTAAGAATTTACTTTTATCACTTGTCATATGATGTGAACATCTTGAATCAATGATCCATTCATCCTTATCCTTAATTTTAGCTACTAGGGCCTTTTCTGTTGGTTGAATAGTAGGTGTCAGTTGATCTTCTATTATAGAAACAAAGACCCATAAATTGTCCATCGGATCCTCATCAAAATCATTAGTGACTCCTTCAGCAGCAAGATAACAAGATTTATCTCTATTCTTCTTAAATCTATATCTCTGATATTCAGGGTTAGGCTTGTATGTTCTTCTAGCTTCTTCTTTCAATCTTGCATGTCTATCAAGACACCTTGATGCCATATGACCAATCTTATTGTAGTTAAAACATTTAAAGGGTGATTTACCTTCATACTTACTTCCAACTAGACCTTTAGGCATTTTCCTTGCAAATAGTGCTTCAAGTTGTTCAAGTTCTTCATTTTCTCTCTTGCTTTCTTCAAGTTCTCTTACATAAAAGGCTTTCCAATCAGACTTGTAAAATGATGATGATGATGATGATGGTGATGATGATGATGATGATGATGATGATGATGATGATGATGATGATGATGCAGATGATGTTGATGCCTTAAAAGCTAAATCTATCTTTATAGTAGCAACAGGACCAAATTCCTCAATTTCAAAAGATACAAGTTTTCCAATCAATGTATCTCTAGTTTTTGATGTATTAGGCATTGTTCTCAACTCATTTATAGCAGTAACTTTCATTTTGTATGCTGGTGGTAATCCTCTTAAATTTTTTGAAACAATTTCATATTCACTTAAGGTTCTTCCACAATATTTAATACCTAAAACAATTTCATTTACTCTTTCCATAAAAGCAGAAATCCTTTCATCTTCTTCCATTTTTCAGATTTTCATACCTAACCGAGAAGCTTTCAAGTTTTGCAATTTTGACTGTGGAATCTCCTTCATTCAATGTTTCCAAATGGTCCTAGATAGCTTTAGCGGTAGACCTATCTGATAATCTCATGATTTTCTGATCTGATAATGCGCCCAAAAGTGCTTCTCTTGCTTTGCAATCATTTTCTTTATCTTTGGCTAGATTTAGTGGATTAGGTTGACCTTGAGTAGGGGTAGTATAACCATTCTTTGTAACCTCCCAAATGTCCTTTCCTATGTAATTCAGATGTGTCTCCATCCCAATATTCTATATGCCATAGTTGGTTCCATCGAGTTTACGACTGCCCTTCTTGAAAAAGTTTGAAGACATTGAATCTCCTCAAGCTGTTAAACTTCTACAAAAAGAGGACTAGGCTCTAATACCAATTGTTAGGTCCTGGAGGAAACTAAGAGTGGGGGGGGGATGAATCAATTGTCTAAAGAATTTAAACCAAAATTAACTTAACCAAAACTTAATGCTTAATACTGGTAAACCAAACTTAATGTTGATAGATAGTTTATCAGTTAATTGCAGTACCGGTAAAGATTAATGCATGAAACCAAAAGACAATAACATCCACAACATATAACACCAATATTTGTATGTGGAAACCCTGCAAGGGGAAAAACCACGGTGGAAAACCTTACCCATAATCAGATGATACTACTGTAGATAGTATGTGTACACAATAAGGGGTTTGCACATGCAGAAAGGGCAAGCGGCTAGAGCTCACTGCTCAATTACAAATGGGAGTCACACTGACTACAATTGGATGATGAAATCCAATGATAATATACTGCTCAAAATAACATCTTCATATGTTGGATTTAGTACCAATTTAGCTTTGATATGTCTTCTTCAAACCTTCCTTCAATCTTAAATGATGTTTGCATGTATAACTCTACTAATATTCGCATATACCTTATTACAATCATGTTTCCTTGCATATATTAGTCTCACAAATGAGATCTTACATTTATACCTTAACCTAAGACCAATTGAGTAGGTCGGCTCACTAAAAGATATTATAATAAGATCAATTAAAAAGAAACAATATCCGATGGATGATGTTGACTCAAATGTATTTACAATAATAACAAATCATCTCTATGACATATCGTGTTGATCTTGAATAGATAAGCCTGCCAGTGTATAACCTGTACTTATTTGTCGGTAACAACAAATATGCAAACTTGAATAAGCTATTGAACAAATCTCCAAGACAAAGTGTCAAAATAATGTCTTTGACATAACCAAGTATTCTCCATGTGATTTTAAGTACCAGTGAACAATATATCCTACTGGTGAACCAAATACCAGTGACTGTGCATAAGTCACTAGCTTACCGGTGAACATAACCAATTTAGCCAGTATTGATAATTGTTGACATCAATGACAAAACCATATCAACATATCCAAAATACCAACACTTTGTAACATCCCATATGTCCTTTCCAATGCAATTCAAATGTGTCTCCATCTCGATCTTCCATATGCCATAGTTAGTTCCATCAAGTTTTGGATTGTCCTTCCTGAAATAGCTAGAAGACATTGGATCTCCTCAAGCTGTTAAACTTCTGTAAAAAGAGGACTAGGCTTTGATACCAATTTTTAGATCTCGGAGACAACTAAGAGGGGGGGGGGGTGAATTAGTTGTCTAATAAATTCAACCAAAATTAACATAACCAAAATTAACATAACCAAAAATTAATGCATAATGTTGGTAAAACAAACTTTATGTCGGTAGACAGTTTTATCAGTTAATTGCAGTACCAGTAAAGATTAATGCATGAAACAGAAAGACAACAACATCCACAACACATAACACAAATATTTTGTACGTGGAAACCTTGTAAGGGGAAAAACCATGGTGGAAACCTTACACACAATCAGATGATACTACTACAGATAGTATGTGTGTACAATATGGATTCTACACATGCAGAAAGGCCAGCTGCCTAGAGCTCACTGCTCAATCACAAAATGAGAGTCACACTGACTATAGTTGGATGGTTAAATCCAATGATAATGTACTGCATAAAATAACATCTTCATATGCTAGATTCAGTACCATTTTAGTTTTGATTGCCTTCACAAAAACCTTCCTTCAACCTTCAAATAATGTTTGTGTGTATAGCTCTGCTTATTTTTGCATATACCTTATTATAATTCTTTTTTCAATCACATATCAATCTCACAAATGAGATCTTACATTTATACCATAACCTAAGACCAATTGAATAGGTCAGCTCACTAAAAGATATTACAATAAAATCAATTACAAATAAATCATAATGCGATGCATGATGTCGACTCAATGCATTTACAATAATAATAAATCATCTCCATAACATGTCATGCTGATCTGGAATATATATGTCTGCCAGTGCATAACCTGGACCTATTTGTTGGTAACAACAAACATGCAAACATGAATAGTCCAATAACCAAATCACCAAAACCAAGTGATCAAATAATGTCTTCAACATAACCAAGTAGTCTCCAAGTCATTCCAAGTGCTGGTGAACAATATGATCTACCGGTGAACCAAATACCGGTGACTGTGCATAAGTCTCTAACTTGCCAGTGAACATAACCAAGGATCTCCAAGTGTTGATAAGTGTTGACAAGTGATGAAAGGTGTTGACATCAATGAAAAAACCATATCAACATATCCAAAATATCAACAAGCAGGTGATGTTGATGATTGGAAAAGTACTTTTGGTGGAGCTTTCTTTCTTGGAAAGAAACTTATTTCATGGATTAGATAGAAACAGTCATGTACTTCCCTCTCTACTATTGAAGCTAAGTATGTTGTTGCTTCTACTAACTGTACACAAGTTCTATGGATAAATCAAATGTTAAAGGATATAAAAGTGCATTGCAATGAACCAGTAGTTATTCACTATGGTAACTCTCCTGCTATATACTTATCAAAGAATTTGATTTTTCACTCTAAGACAAAGCACATATCTATCAAGTATTACTTTTTGAAGGAGAAGGTGGAAGAAAATGAAGTTATATTGGTTTATGTGAACACTAAAGAGAAGATTACAAACATCTTCACTAAACCTTTTCCTAAAGAATCATTTGGGTACCTCAAAAATAGATTAGGGGTTTCTACCCCTCTAGTAGAAAACTGATTAATGCTATTTGCCATCAGGCTGGTATGCATTATCAGAGTTATTATTCATTTTGGATTGGTGTGGTGATGCTACTACTAAGGGGGAGTAGTTATTCTTGTGATTAGGTGGTTTATGATTTTGCTTTGATATTTATGTCAGATCTCTGCCATTGATGTCAAAGGGGGAGAGATATTCATGTGAAAAACATAATGAGTTATATACATTAGGGGAAGAAATTTACAGAATTTAACTATGATATCATCTACAAAGAGAGTATGAATTAGAACTTCATTGCTATTATATGAGGGAAAAGCAGGTCCATAGAACTTGAAATGTGAAAAATGAAGCCTACGGAGCCTTGCTCACACACCCACAGGACTTCTTGGTGCAAGCTATGGAGTCATGAAGTATGGCTCAGCTTCCCAAGGTTGGTTCCATGGTTCTCTATCTCACAAGATCCTTCAAACCAATTTCTTTGCTCTCAGATCACTGAGCAAAGTGGTTTAAGGATGACAAATGCAAGAACGAGGGATGCTTTGGTTGATTTTAAGATGAAATGCATCCTAAGCTATGCATGATCCTATAAATGAAATGAACTAGATTATAAGATGACAATATTAAGAGAAAGACTATCCTAGCATGATATACTAGTCTATGATTAAGCTAAATGATAAGGAAAATACTCTAAACATGTATATTTAGATTAATTCCTATTGAAAAGAGAGGCTAAATGATGAGCACAAATGATATATTAAAGCTTGGATGGATTTTAGTATAAGTATGATGCTAAAGACTTGGATCCTTAAAATGGAGGGATGAGAGCTCTATTTATAGCAAAAATAGGGCAATGAATGGCTAGGATTGAAAGAGGTAATCAAGGGTTGAGTTTGAAAGTTGGGAATCCATGTTTTCCATTGGCACCAATGAAATGGTGACAAATGTCAACATAAGGCTGGTTGAGAGAAGGGGTTGGAGACATTAAATGCTTGAGAAGACCTCATGGTTACCTTAGGGGTAAGGGTTAAGGTTAGGTTAGGGTTATCCAATGGATAAAGGTTTTATCCAAAGGATAAACTCTTGTGCAAAGGATTAAGGATAACCATGGTCAAAGAAATAAATTCTTGATGAGACCTTTGGGTTACATGGAGGTTGAGTTTAGGGAAATTCTTTAATCATGCTAGAGGGTTGAGTTAACCATTAATGGTTTGGGAGACTTTCAAAGTTAAGTGGTTGAAGCCTTTAAGGTTTTTCAAAGACTTTGAGGGTTTGAGAAGTGACTTCCCCTTGCTTAGGGATGTGACAATATTTAGGAGATGGGTTAGGTTAATTTAGAAGTGATTAGAAGAGTCTAGAAGGGGTTAGGAATAGGGTTTAGGAAGCAAGTGGGAGTTGTAGGATTTTGCAAGTGGATGGAGGGATAATAGGATTTAATTGAATAAAATGAATTTAATTCAATTTGCTTGCAATTGGGGAAATTAAATAAATTACATTTATTCAATTTAGGATAACTATTTAATTAAATTTGAATTTAATTAAAAAGTGGATAGGGGATTTAATTGAATAAAATGATTTATCCTATTAAATGGTAAAAGAGGTCTAGTGAATTTAATTTAAATAAATGGAGTAATTCACTTAATTAAATAGAGGAATGTGAGTAATTCAATTAAATTGGATTTAATTAAATAGAGAAATGAACATAAGATATTCATTTAGGAATATGGTCATTTTTATACATATACATTTTGGCCCTCTTTGAAGTGACGTGTGCGCACATGTTCATTGAAAGAAAATGATGTGTAATCATGATTTATGATCAAATAAATTTTTTATGTCATTTTGAGATATGCCATGCCCCAATTTTGATAATTGATGTTGATAATGCCCCCTCGCGAGATGAATAAAAAATTTGGAAAATTTGATTTGATTTGATAATTGTGTTTGCATTGTAAAATGTTGGCTATGTGGAATGCTAATAATTGATTCATCTCTCGATATGGATGTGTGCGAGGGTACGAGGAAGACCACGAGAGAATTACATGCTCAATCCCCTAATCCTAATTTTATTTCACCCTATAAAAGGGGAAAAGTGCATTGTTTTGTCTCATTTGTGCTTGTTGACTTTGGAGAGAAAGACTTTTTGGAGAGAAGACAAAATGCCTATCCTATATTCTACACATCGATTTGAGCACATTCAAAGGTATCGGAGGCCTACCGCGTATGGACCACCAATAAGTGAACCTTTTTGACCCCTTTTTTATTTTTTATTTTGTCATTTTTGATCATGTTTTGAATTTTGGCATGTGGTATTTTTGTTTTAGCGCATAGGGGTCATTGGTTAGCGCATAGGGGTCGTTGGTTAGCGCATACAAAAAATTTCATAGCACATAAGGGTTTCAATTTTGGGTAGTGTCCGAAAACTTAGGGTAGCGCATAAATTTGCTAGGTTAGTGCATAAATGTAAATTAGCGCATTAGGGACATAGGGTAGCGCAGAAGGTGAAATAGATACCGCATCAGGTAAACCTAGCACATTGGGTACACAAGGAGTCGCATGGGTAGGGATAAGTAGCGTGTAGGTTAGACCTAGCACATAGGGTTAGATAGGTAGCGCAGACACGGGATAGGTTTAGTGCATGGGATAGGTTTAGTGCTTAGGTTAGATTAGATGGCGCATTGGAAGAAATAGGTAGCACATAGAGTTAATCTAGTGCATGGGGTAGATAGGATAGCGCATGGAGAAAATAGGTTAGCGCATAGAGTCAATCTAGCGCGTAGCCAAATTTAGTTAGTGTGTGCAGTCATTTTAGCGAGAAAGGATGATTTGCGAGTGAGGAAAATTGATAGGATAAGGTCAGTTTTGCTGGGATAGGTGGAAATGTTTTGTTTCTGTGTTCGCTGTCATGGTTTTGATAGTTTGTCCAATATAAGTGCTGATATAACTTGGTTGATTTGCGATTTTTCAAGTATAGATATTGATGTGGAATTGATATAAACTTGATTTGATTTGCATTGTTTCAAGTTAATATATGTGAAACTTGATTTGTGTTACAAGCTGATATGATTGTGAAACTTGAGTTGTTTTACAAGTTGATATGGGTTGAAAACTTGAGTTGTGTTACAAGTTGATGTGATGTGGGGACTTGAGGTGTGTTACAAGTTTGATATGGTTTTTGAAACTTGAGTTGTGTTACAAGTCGATATGGTTTTTGATGTGATTTTGATTTTGATATCTATGTTTTGATGAGGAAAATGATATTCGACTTGTTTTGCTGTTTGACAGGAGTGATTAGGAGTGGTTCAGTCACACGAGCGGTTCCCGAGACCATGGGCACTAATACCATGGTTGGCACAGGCTGATCTAGACATTATTGATAGATGCGGTTTGTCTTCCTTATTAGATATGCCTCAGTTTACTGTGAACCAGGGTTTACTTATAGCGCTTGTAGAGAGATGGCACAGTGACACGAATACCTTCCACTTTGCCACAGCGGAGATGGCAATGACCCCAGAGGATTGCTACCGGATCCTGCGCATACCTATAGTAGGTGCACTACTACCTTATGAGCAGTCAGAGGAGGGCGGGACAGAGGCACTTTGCCGGATATTTCACGATGATACAGCGTGTGGATATGAGATTCCATGGTAGGATTTTCTGGATTTGGACTATGCGCCTCTTCCATCAGTACTGGCAGGTTCTATAGGTGGTTTTCTATGTCTCGACCGTAGGTCAAAGGGACTATCTATGGGATGGGGACTGGTGCTAGAGGAGATGGTTACATAGGGCCGCAGGTTCGCATGGGGATCAACTATGCTAGCCCATTTGTATAGGGACTTGAATGAGGTAGTCTACCTAGGTTACGCCAGTTTGTCTGCTAGCATGACACTCCTATAGGTATGGTGCTAGGAGCACATTCCCATAGCTAGGCCATTGGTGGATAGAGATAGGCCTTTTGGGCGTGCCTACGCATATGGATACATGGGATTAGTTGTCTAGAAGAAGCTAGGCAAACTTAAGCATTGGAGGAAGGTATTGGATGACATTGATACGATCATCTAGCAACCATATATAGGTTGCGAGGTATGGATCGAGGATGGGTTGGAGATGCCATATGTCTTCATGACTCAATTTTTGATAGGGCGGACCCCTTTTGTGATTGAGAGATTTTTGGTTACGAGAGTTTTGCGGCAGTTTGGTCGACAGCAAGGGATACCACAGGGGACCTGTTTGTATGTGCGTCAAAGGCAAGACATACCAGATTGGGGTCTGACTATTAACAGTGTAGCGGCTATAGAGGAGTTTGTGCAGTTAGCAGGCTAGATATGGGACTATGCCCCGAAGATACTAGATGCGGGTATGATGGATGAGTTTGCCAGATTGTTCACAGCTTGTGTCGTGGCGAGGATATCAGATCCAGAGGAGATGCTGCCCACTTTTGATGATGATGAGGATGAGGGGGGGAGATGGGGATGAGGGAGATGATGGAGGTGGTGGAGGAGGACGATGAGGGAGAGGAGATCTGGGGAGGAGAGGAGATAGAGGTAGAGATGGGGGTGATAGAGGGGTGCGGGTGGAGAGAGTAGTTTGACGAGCTGTGATGGATAGAGGTAGAGGAGGTTTGGCTATTGGAGCAGGGGGTGAGGGGATGGTAGGAGAGGTGATAGCAGTAGTGGGAGGGACTGATGAGGTGAGACAGCCAGCCCAGAGGAGGAGGACTGATGTGTTACCTCCACTAGCACCGAGGACAGGTAGAGGGACAGGGGGTACCCCTACAGGTCCAGATTCTGACTCATGTGGAGGATGCCCATATTAGGACCCTACAGGTGACAGTGCAGTAGCTGCAGGCACAGTTATTAGCATAGTAGCATCAGATTACACAGCTGACCACCGAGCATGACACTGAGATAGAGCTGGCTTTGAGAGCCAAGGAGGTGGAGTACTACCAGCGCCATTAAGAGGATGCAGTGCCTAGGGAGCACCGAGTATAGAGTTTTATGCAGTAAGATCGAGTCGATCTCGAGAGACTGGATCATGGTTAGAGAGCAGACACATGACAGTGCCATTGAGACATGATCCACCTAGAGATCCAGGGGCTGGGACTTCTATGGCGAGACCGTCTCCTTTAGGAGATAGTCATACTTGAGAGACGATGTCTCCGTTGTTTTTTTTAATCATTATTTTTGTTGTATGGGGCACAAATATGACAGATATTGTACATTTTGATCATATATATATATATATATATGACACCATTTTCTTTGATCATGTGATGTGTTATGGATGCATTCTTTCTATATGCTTGTGCTTATTTTATGATGATGCAATGCTTAGATAGATGTTATGATGAAGTGAAATGTAATGATGTAAATGTATAATGTTTATGAGATGTATCTTGAAAATGAGATGTATGATTTGATATGCTGTGAGATGTATCACGAAAATGAGATGTATGATTTGATATGTTGTGAGATGTATCATGAAAATGAGATGTATGATTTGATATGCAACTAATTGTAAAATGATATGCAACTAATTTGAAAATGTTATGCAACTAATTGTAAAATGATATGCAACTAGTTGTGAAATGAGATACAACTAATTGTAAAATGAGATGCAACTAATTATTTTTGAGCATCCTCATTCTGTATTTGTCATTCCGATATAACCACATGTTATTTGCTTTTAATATATGTATCTTCATTGAGCATGGATTGATCTTTGGATATGTTGAAAATTTATACAAGCATAATGGTATTGTTTATGGTGAAAATGGATAACAATAATGTTGAAAGACTAAATGAATTCAACCACAAAACCCTAGCCTAACAACAACAAAGATCCACCATAACATATGAAGATTACCTAAGACAATGCAAATCAAATGAAATCACAAAGATTATACCATCACATGTCCAATAGGGTTTGGATCTCCATTCTTCCTATCTCCATTGATCTTGCTTGATATATTTGCTCTCAGATTTTATGTGCACAAGAGCTCAACAAAGAACGGAATGTGGTTGCAAGTAGGATTGCCTATGTTCAAAAGCGTAGTGTAGTCAAGTAGTCAATGGGGGGGTTTGATAATGAAGGAAGCATCTCCTTATATAGAAGACACTATATGAAAAGGAGGGATAAGATTGAAAGGTGTAAAAGGAGGTTGGCTATGATTAGAGGGTAGGTAAAAGAAATAATAAAATAATGAGAGGGGTAGGTAGTGTAGGAATTAAGAGATGAATGACATGTGTCATAGGTAGAAAAGGTTAATGAATTAATTAAATAAATAAAGATTTATTTAGTTAATAGAAGAAGTGAGATCAATTAAATAAATAAGATATTTATTTAATTTAAGAAAAGGATAATTTAAATAAATAAATGTATTTATTTAAATAAGAAATAAGGTTAGAAGAGGATAAATGAATTAATTAAATAAATAAAGATTTATTTAATTAATAAAAGAATTAGGCTAAAGTAATTAAATAAATAAAATATTTATTTAATTAGACATGACAATTTTAGGTGTCTACATTTTCCCCCTCTTTGAGATAATGCAGCTTGTTGCGTTGTTTCAAAGAAGATAATATGAACTGATACAGAGTTGCCTCAAGATGGGAATGATATGCCCCCTCGAGAGATTGGATGAAAATGTCTAGAAAGATCGCAAACAATCTCTCGATAAGAAAGAAAGGCGAGAAAGGAATGACAAGATAGGATAGAGTGACAGAGTCACGGGATAATGAAGACTAACTCGGGAGACGAAGGCTAGGACTAAGGCTAGGGCAGTCTATAAGATAGACTATGAGGGAAATACATCCTCATTGTCATCTACACCTCCAAGAGATTAGAGTACAGACAGAGAAAAGAGCAGCAGCAGTCAGCAGCGATGGCTTTGGTTCACAGATTCGATTGCATTCATCGATTCCAAAGGCCAGCAGAGGTAGGAGAGCTGGTAAGTACCACAAAACCTCCTTGTACTTTGATGCAATTATTGTTGTCATTAATGCATGCTAGGTAATGTAATAAATGTGTGTTTATGTCAGGAAAGCGCGTTTGTGTCCAAAAATGTGAATTTGTGTCTTCTAGGTCAAATCGGCAATTCTGTGATGAACATATGTTGTCGATTGGATAAGCTGCTAAGAGGATACACTCAAGCAGGTCCTCTAGGGAAGACTAGGATAACAAATAGGGCTAGGATTGACAATTCTGTGATAGAACATACGTTGCCAATTAGGAGACTTCTCAAGAGGATTCACTCAAGCAGAGGCCCTAGGATAGGATAGATCAAGGCACTTTGTGATGAATAGTGTACCAAGATATAGTACTTTGTGATGAACAGGGAGTACTAAAATATGAGCAGCACTTTGTGATGAACAGTGAGTCCAAATGTGAGCAGCACTTTGTGATGAACAGGGAGTGCCAAACACGTAGTACTTTGTGATGAACAGGGAGTACCACTAGGATAGAAGCAACACTTTGTGATGAACAGTGAGTGTCACTAGGATTGAGATGATTGATTAGTGTGACTGTAGGAGTATTTGTCTATGCTGGAGTCACAGGAGAGATTCCCATCGACTCAGAGGTTGTGACCTGAGTTGACAGCTGAGGACCGAGCTATGATTGAGGCTATGGGATTGAGACATATTTTTTATGTGTCTGAGTTTCGGGTGAACATGGGATTGCTGACTGCACTGGTGGAGAAGTGGCACTCTGAGACTTGCACTTTTCATTTGCCAATGGGGGAGATGACAGTCACCCTGGAGGATGTATACAGGATTCTGCGGATACCAATCGATGGGGAGCTAATTTCGTATGATTGAGACAAACACAAGGATGCCCTTAGATGAGTGTTCTAGGATCTGGGGCTGGAGATGAGGGCATGACATGTAGCATAGGATACCATGACATGGATAGGATTAGCACTACCAATAGTGTTTGCAGGTGTTATCAGTGGGTTTCTCTATCCGGATAGGGCGACATGAGGGGTGGCTGCAGAGAACATAGGGGCTAGGAGAGATGATCTTGGGGCAGGTCCTTCTAGGGCTTAGACTCCATCGAAGCCAGTCGGCTCTAAGGGAGGGAATTCATCATAGCCGTAGAGGGCTCCCTATGTATCAGTATTGTACCATTTTTGTATGATGATGTAGACACCTATGGGTGATTGTAGCCATATGATTTTGACATCATTGTATTATGCCACTTTATATATATATATGAGATGATTCATCTTTGCTGCAGCTATATGCATGTGTACCTATGTGATGAGATGTTCTTATTTGATGCTTATGATATGGATGCAAATATGTATATGATGCAATGCAATATATTTTATTTTTTGTTCTTTTATGTTTTATATGTGTATGCATGATGCAAATGTGAATGTATGTAATGCAGATGAATATGATAATGCAAATGATTATTTACATGATGAAAATGTAAAATGTGCTAATATGTGTTGTGTGCAGGATGTGATGCAATTGTGATAGCTATATGTATATATGGAATGCTTATATGTGGTAATGCAGGTGAAACCACATGAGATGCAAATATTTTTGGTGTGTCATTATACTCAGTCATGTGATAGCAGGCTATGCAGACTCAAGAAGGATGATGGAAGTCAATCAAGAAAGGGGGATGGAAGACAAAAGATATGAAAGTGAAAAGAGCTTCTTGTGCATTATCATCATTGAGCTTTATTATGGCAAGTAGGTTATGACAATCGAGGCATATGTTCGACCTAGAAAGTCATTGTACCTATTTGCATGGAGATAAGATAGTCACAAACAAGGAATGCCCCAGTTCATACTAGACTCATAGTTTCCTCATGTCCTTGGACAAGTCATAGCATTACTAAGAGACAATCCACAGACAGCAAAAGAAAATAGGTGACGATACCCCATCCTCACCTTTCTAGTCAAAGACATCCTGGAGATAGAATCTCTAGTCAAAGACATCTTGGAAAAGCTAAAAGACATGTCACCAAAAGATAAAATCAAAAGAAAACCAAGACTCGACACCAACATCCACTGTAATCCTCAAGTTTAGTGTCTCTTGTCACTTGTATAAGTCTTATTTGATTGTGGTCACAATGTTTACTTTCACAAAAAGGATAGATAGCACTGAACCATATGTTGTCTGAGTCTGTTGAAAGATTTGATTTGTTGAAGCCCATTGTTGCTGATGTTTCTCATCTGAAACTGACTAAATCCATGAAACTGATACTTTATTGCAGAGAAGACGTAACTTTATTGAGGATTGTCGATGCAAATGCTGCTTTATTGCGGATTGTGCAAGGATAGACTGAAGAAAAGTGGAAGAAACTGTACTCCTCGAAACATGTGATGCTCTCAGTTCCACACCCATCACTAGACGTAGGATTTGCGTTAGCCACAGATAGGAGCTGATTTATTATGGATGGAAAGGGATGAAAAGGAAGGATTATTATGAATGGCGAACCAATCTTGGGTAGATCAATAACAAGCCATGATGGGAATGTGTAAGTTTATTATGGATGAATTGGTCATGAGTGTGTGCAAAGTGAAGTGATGAAAGAGAATCCTGAAGGAGGGAGGAGCAATGTCTCTACACATGGCATTGGTGACCCAGTTTTCACCATGGTACTTGCCCAGGGCACCACCGAAGTGGTTTTCACCATTGGATGAAATTATTTCTCTTTACTTTTTTTGATTTTTCAATATTTTTTGTGTCACAAGGTGCCTGTTTGCCAGGTTTTCACCAAGTAATGATTTTTTTGTTTTATAATTTTTTTTGTATTTTTGAAATTTTTTATTGTTTTGTATTTTTGAAATTTTTTATTTTTTTGTATTTTTTTGAATTAGGATATTCCAAAGAGCTATGTGTAGAACCTACGAAGGTGCATGATGTTGATAGGATCCTCCAAAGGTTTACCCTCTATGGTTGAGAGCTAATATGCACCAGATCCATATGTTGTTGTGATGATGTAAGGACCAAGCCAGTTTGGTTCGAATTTGCCCTTCTTCTCTCTGTCTTGCTGATTTTTAGGATTTTCTCTGAGAACCAAGTCACCTACCTCAAATGTGTGAGGTTTAACCTTATGATTGTAGCTGCATTGTTCCTTGACTGAATGATGTGTAGCTCGAGTGTCTATCTTCCTTGATAAAGGAACTAAGATAGAATTAGTAATGTGTGGACTACACAGGCCCGTATGCATGTCACCTGAAGAAGTTTGGGCATCCTTGATAACAAAGTCCCTTGAGGAAGCTCCATTAAAGGTCCATGATATATCGCCAGAAGGGGATGGATGTGTGGAACAAGTAGATGAGTGATGAAGGCTTATTATTGTGAAAAGAAGTGAAAGTAGGATAGCATGATGGAAACTTAGGATCAACAAGTATGATTTTTGACTTGAAATTTAAGAACTTTTGCCCCCAGTTATTTTGATATTAGGGGAGATCAACTCTTGCTCTTTTTGCTTCATAGGATTTTTATCCTTGACTTTGATTTTTCCAGAGTCCAATAGCTTTTGATTTTGATTTGGACTGAAGGACTTTTCTTTATTTTTGACTTTTAGATTTTTCTTTTCATAGCTTGACTTTTGATCCCCAATGAGTAAGGGCTTTTGTGATTCTTGTTGATCCAAGTCTAGGAGCGTAATGGAAATGGAATGAGTAGATGACATAGTAAGGCTATGTGAGTTCTCAAGAGGGTTGGCGATATTCTCAATAGATTCTTTGTTGGAACCACTCTTAGGACTATTGATATCAAGAGATGCTTGCACCACTAGAGGAGATTTGCATTCAGACTTAGTAGCCACAACACTAGGTGGTTCACACCCAATTCCTTGCAAATTGTTTATAGATTTTTCCTGTTGAATGAATACCTTAGGAGATAGTGGGAGTTGGTCAACATGAAATATATACTCACCACATCCTAGGTCTTTAATCTTGAACTTTTCTTTTAGCTCTTCTTGTTTTGATGTAAAAGCTTTCAAGGATTCTGGATCCACATATGCTGATGAAGGAATAGCTTCTCAGTTGACTGGGATTGTTATTTCTGACCGAGGTTGCAGATTGTTGCAATATATGAATGGATTTGGATCTGCTTTGATGATCACTTCAACTCCATTGTGTGGAAACTTGATGCATCGATGATATGTAGATGGGACTGCACTCATCTCATGAATCCATGGATGTCCTAGCAATATATTGTATGTGAGATCGAGATCAAGGACTTGACAAACCACATCCTTCGTCACTGGCCCAACTTTGAGAGGTAAAGTGACTGTGTCCTTGGATGAACATTCTTCATCATCATATGCTTTGATAGCAATTTTATTTGTAGAATTCATAGCTTTGTCGGAATATCCCAATTGTTTAATAGTGCTCAATGTACAAATGTTTAGACTTGTTCCTCCATCTACCAAGACTTTTTTTATTCATTGTTTGTGTATGAAGGCTTCAATGTGTAAAGGTGCATTATGTGGCTGATTTATGGAGGTGTCATCTGCTTCTGTGAATGTAAGGGAGTGTGGAATGGAAAGGTATCCCACCATGGCTTGAAACTGGTCCATGTTCAAATCAGTAGGAATAGCAGTTTCTCTCAACATTTTGTCAAGAATGAATTTATGTGCGGGGGATATGCGCAAGAGTTCAAGTATTGAGATGAGCACGGGTGTCTTCCCTAACTGTTCTACAAGGTCATACTCAGGTTTGGTTGATGAGGAAGTGGTGTTTTTAGCTGGAGCACCTTGCAAAGTGAATTTACCTTGGCGAGTTGTAACATGAAATTCAGAGGTAGGTTCGCAAGAAGATCTGATGCCTTTTAGGACAATGTTAGGTCTTTGGGTAGAATTCTCAGGTGTTTTGTCCTTGATGATAATGGTAGAGACATAATTGTCCATTGAAATGTGATTGATAGTTGAATCATAGTTATAAGATGCTCTAGTATAGATGGTCTGGTCATCTGTGGCTTTAGCTTTTCCTTTGTCATGTTTTGGGAATGGTTCCTTAAACATCTCATGTTCTTGATTAGATGAGTGTCCCTCAATCTCAATGTCACCCCTATCAATGAGATCTTGTATGATGTTCTTCAGTCAATGACAATTTCCTATTTTATGACCTTTGCTCTTATGAAATTCACAATACTCATCATCATTCCACCAATTTGGTCTGACCTTTGGCTCATATGGAGGTAAATCTGGAATTGTTATTATCTTATTTGCCACTAGTTTCTTGAAAACTGAATCAAGTGGTTCTCCCAATGGGGTATACTTCCTTCATGATTTAGAAGTTGTTTGAGTATTCACTTGATTTGATCCGGAAAAAATGAATTTGGGTCACACTGTATTGGCATCAACAACACCATCATCGACCGTGTTCTTGTTTTTATTCCAAAATCTTGGCTTGTCTTTTCCTTTAAAGTCATCTTTGTTTTCCTTGAATATCTTAATGACTCCTTGTTCAATTAGGACCTTCTCTATTGCTAAGCCTTTTTCAATGACGTCCTTGAAGGTGGACAAACGAGCTTTCCTTAGATCATATCCAATGTCTTTGTTAACATTTTGGGTGAACATCTCTACCATTTGTTTTTGTGGAATTTCACAAGAGCATCTGCTGGCTAGATTTCTCCATCTTTGTAAAAATGATGCAAAAGACTCTCCCTCTTTTTGCTTGGTGTTGCACAAAGTAGTGACTGATATGTCTGTCTCTATATTGTAGGAGAAATGTTGAATAAATGCCTCTGCTAAGTCACCCCATGACTTAATTCCAGGTGGAAGTTGGGAGAACCATTCCATAGCTTGATCGCCTAGGCTCTATGGGAATAATCTCATCAAATATGTCTCTTCTGCTGCTATCTCAATGCAAGCTATGAAAAACTATCTTGTGTGTGCCTTAGGATCCCCTTTTCCTCTATACTTATCAAATCTAGGTGTCACAAAGTGTGTAGGAAAAGGAGGCATTGGAATGCTCTTGTCAAATGGATAAGGACATATGTCTCTCATTGTGTATGTTGGCTTCAGTGTATTTATGTCCTCCATTTTCTTTTGTAAGTCCCTGATTTGTTGCTCCAAATTGCTCTTAGGTGGAGATCAACTTCTTGGACCATACCCAATGCTTGGGGCACCAATTGGAGGAGCAGCATGTTGCATATATGGATGATATTGATCATACACATGTTCATATGGAGGAGGTCTATAGTGATGCTGCATATATGGACCACTTGGTATAGATTCATGTTGAGGAATGAAATATCTATTTTGTCCATGTATACCATACTCTATAGGCATGTCATGTTCTAATGTGTTGCCCCCAAATTTGACATGGGGTTTCCTTGTGTCCAAATTTTGAGCATGCCTTTGAATATCCAATTGCTTTGGTGGTTGATCCTTAGCATTGATATGTGATTAAACATATTTCTCTGTATAAGACTTCCATAGTGGTCTGGGAAGGTGAGTATCATATGCTTGACCATGTGTATGTGGGACCTCTGGTTTTTGAAACAAAGATGATGGTGATTCAGGCACAAGATGTGGTCTTCTATTGCCTCCACTATTAGGCCTCCTTTGATCCATCTTGGAGTGAGGTTGTTGCAAAGGTCGATTTTCCATTATTTGAGACATGTCAAAATCATGAGGTATCTTGGCTCCACTTTGTGCCATCATTTGTAAGAAGTATTGTCTATCCGTCCTCATTATTTCCTCAACCAATCGATTGAAATGGGGATCCATAATGGATTCTTCCACATCTGCTGAATGTACTGAAAAGTTGTCCATATCATCATTGTGTGTATCATTGTTGTTTGTAGTGTCCATGTTCTCAACATTTGGAATGTTTCTATAGGCATCCATGTCAGGTAATGTAGTATGATCAGAATTGAAAAAGATATCATTGTCATACTCATAAGAACTCATGTTTGTCGACTCTTGAGCCTCTTTAGTTTCTCTCCTAGATTTTTGAAGACGGGTTTCAACCATGAACTAGGTATTGACCGAGATGTGTGAGACTAGATGAAAATGGAAAAAGTATGGAAGACCAAGGGTTGGATGGAATGTAAATGAATCTAATGTGTACTTGCAATGTCCAAAGTGTAAGACCAAGTATGTATGTAGTAGAGTAGGTGTGACTTCCAAAGAGAGGATAGTTTCTCTTGATGAGGTAAGTTGACCTTGACTCTAAGTAAGACCAAATGAGACCCAAAAGTGATAGACCTTGATGAGGGACCACTTAGCAAAATGTTGTTGTATGTAGTGTGTTGACAAAGTATGATGAGGAGAAGCAAGTGACCTTTTGACTCAAGTTTAGACAAATGTAAATTTAATGCAAGATGTAAAGCAATGATGGACTTTGTGAGACCCAAAGACAAGTTGAATGCTAGATGAAAACCTAGAGAAACAACCTAGGAAGCTCAAGAATTCCGAAACTGATTGCTCTTGTTTGCTGGACTGTAAAATTTTTTCAATTTGTGAAGTTGTTGGTTGTGACCAAATCTGAATGTTTGACTATTTTTCATGACAAGAGGACACAATGTTGATGAGGACTCAATGTTTGCAAGTGTTTAGACTCAAAATGACTCCAAGAAAAGTGTGTTGTTTGATGTAAAAATGATTTGCATACACTTGAAGACACAAAAGACACAATGTTTTTCTATTTGGTCTTGAATGTTTTGAATGTTTAAAATAAGTCAAGCACAATTCTTATGGCTGGCCAAGACAATAGTTGTTGATCCCACATGAGGTTTTACCCCTGAGGCTACGCTATTCAGAGCGGATACTTAGATGCTTGACGTCACTGGCTCCACCCTCAACACTTACTTCTTGGGTCAGCCAAGCATCAGTCCCCATGAAAAGTCCCCGTGGTGAACTTTGTATCTCTACTAAGAACCGTATTTGTGTGAGTTGCTACCAGAGGTCCGACCTCCTGCCCCAACAACTAGAAGGATTTTGGCTTCTAAAACAAAAAGGTGCTAGTAAGGGCATCTGCTCATGTGGCCATACATGCGGCACTTTTAGCTCTGTAAATACAGAAGGCTCCCAGCTGGTAGGGGTTACGCCCTACAACTAATCAAATAAATTTGATCAAACGGGTTTATGGGGAGACATAGTGTCGGTATGAACTAATAAGCACATGTTATCCATAGTTTTCACCATGAATACAGTTGTTTATAGTGGTTCAAAAGAGGTGGGTTTTTCTTGCTACCACTTGCGTCGTTTTCTTCTCACTAGTAGTCCTAATGACCACACGAGAAGACAGGCTCTCTAAAGATTAAACAAAAAGAGCCTATTGCTTAAGACACAAAAGACAATGATTCAATTTTAGTGCACCAATTGAAGTGTTTGCTAGTCTATGAAAATAAGGCACACAATAAAAATCCAAAAACCCTTGCCAAGGACCTGCAACAAAGATTTATTAGTAGTTTGGATTGTTTGAAATAATCACCCCTTCCTGCAAGCACACAAGTTAGGTAAATTTTAGATCCAAAAGACTTTGTGAAATAGGGGCCTTCAACAATGCATTTTGTTAACCAATTCAAAGATCTGATTCATCATAAAAAAAGACCACCTGTAAAATTTCAAGAGATTTCCAGAAATGTAAGAAAATCCAAAAAATTTGCTAATTTGCTCCAAAAATTAATTTTTTATGAAAAATCATAAAAAAATCATATAAAATGCAAAATTGATCCACAAAATCTAAAATTTTTACTGGAGAGTCCTTATGGTCTTCCAAACTTGTATAAAATTGTTTTTGTAACAAATCTAAGGAGTTTCTAAGATATGAGTAAAATAATGCAAAACCCTAATTTTCAAAGATCTGATTTTTTAGGAATGATTTTGCATCAAATTTAAAATCACAAAGAACAGATCCTGTGTATAATTTTAAGAGATTTCCAAAAATTTAAAAAAATCCAAAAAATTTGCTAATTTGCTCTCAAAATTATTTTTTTATGAAAAATCATAAAAAATTCATATAAATTGAACAAGTGATCCAAAAAATATGACATTTTTACTAAATCCTTTTGATACTTTTCCTGACCTGCACAAAAACTTTGATTCCAAAATTCGAAGCCGTTTGTGAGATCTGATCAAAATAAGGAAAAACCCTAATTTTTAAAGATCTGATTTTTAGGGAAATATTTTGCATCAAAATTAAAATCACAAAGAACAGATCTTGTGAATAATTCTAAGTGATTTCCAAAAATGTAAGAAAATTCAAAAAATTCTCTCATTTTCTCTCAAAATTAATTTTTTATGAAAAATCATAAAAAATTCATAGAAAATGAAAATGTGCTCCAAAAATTCTGAATTTTGCATTGAGAGCTCCTGATACTTTTTTCAACTTGCACAAAACATTTGGTGCAAAATTTCCAAGCTGTTTGTGAGATATGATCAAATCTCTCCAAGATCTTGATTTTCTGTCCAAAACCCTAGCTGCACAAGGTTATTCTCCAAATTGTTTTACAAAACAACAATATAGGGTTAGAAAAATCTGCAAAAAACACAGATCTAACAAAAATCCATGTCCCACGGGGTGTGCCAAAATGTTTATCGTGAAAATAGATAACAATAATGTTGAAAGACTAAATGAATTCAACCACAAAACCCTAGCCTAACAACAACAAAGATCCACCATAACATATGAAGATTACTTAAGACAATGCAAATCAAATGAAATCACAAAGATTATACCATCACATGTCCAATAGGGTTTGGATCTCCATTCTTCCTATCTCCATTGATCTTGCTTGATATATTTACTCTCAGATTTTATGTGCACAAGAGCTCAACAAAGAATGGAATGTGGTTGCAAGTAGGATCGCCTATGTTCAAAAGCGTAGTGTAGTCAAGTAGTCAACGGGGGGGTTTGATAATGAAGGAAGCATCTCCTTATATAGAAGACACTATATGAAATGGAGGGATAAGATTGAGAGGTGTAAAAGGAGGTCGGCTATGATTAGAGGGTAGGTAAAAGAAATAATAAAATAATGAGAGGGGTAGGTAGTGTAGGAATTAAGAGATGAATGACATGTGTCATAGGTAGAAAAGGTTAATGAATTAATTAAATAAATAAAGATTTATTTAATTAATAGAAGAAGTGAGATCAATTAAATAAATAAGATATGCATTTAATTTAAGAAAAGGATAATTTAAATAAATAAATGTATTTATTTAAATAAGAAATAAGGCTAGAAGAGGATAAATGAATTAATTAAATAAATAAAGATTTATTTAATTAATAGAAGAATTAGGCTAAAGCAATTAAATAAATAAAATATTTATTTAATTAGACATGACAATTTTAGGTGTCTATAGGTATAATTGAACCATGATAACCTAAGAAAAATTTACATGATGTTTGATTTTGCAAGATAGCACAAGCGTCAAGGTATAATTGAACCAGGAGACCAGAGTGCGGATTGTGTATAAACAGACAATATTTAAACCATTTGTATGTGTAAAGTGGAATCATGTCTTCAATGATATGTTGTGAATCACGTCTCAAGACAAATATCTACACAGTACAAATGATCACCTCACAGACAGAAGACTAAGAAAATATTGGAGTTTCTCGATGTTCTCTAGCTTGGAAGCATTGTTGAGAAAATTTAGAGAATCCAATAATTCAAAAAGTTTAAATGCAAAAATAGTCAAGACTTAATGCAAAATGCAACATTTGGTACTTCAAAAAATCATCCATCGTATTTCTCTTGTGAATCTTTTATTGATCGATGTTTTGATTTGGGTTTGTGTAAGTTTTTGTTTGTTGGACATGATGCTCTGAGTTTTGCAAATAGTCTTGACAGTTTGAACATGCTTGTAAGTTTTGACGATTATTGCCCCTAGCTAAGTGTACCTCTCAATACAAGTATGTACAGTGATTACCAAGCCATGGTAAAATGTGGTGAAAGGATAAATGGATAAATCAGGATAGTGACTACGCTAAGTATGTCTTGAATGGATATTTGCTAAGTGTTGGGCAATGGCCGATAGTGTTTTACTACGGAAATAAGGATGTGCATATAGATAAAGGAGTTGTTCTTTCACAATAGCGCATGTTACCAGGTTTTCACCAGTTGCTTTTATTGTACCTGTTTATTTGCTTTTCCTTGATTTTTTGATTGTTTTTTACTTTTTCCGTGCATTAGACTACTCAAGTGTAGTATTTCTTCAGATGAATGTTGTTAGTTGATTTGTTGAGCGCATCTCCTTCTAAAATTGTTAGCAGATAAGCACCTAATCCATAGACTGATATGATGACATAGGGACCTAACTAGTTAGGTTCAAATTTCCCTTTCTTTTCTCGATCTTGCTGATTTCTTGGATTTTCCTTGAGGATTAGGTCACCAACTTTGAAATTTTGGGGAATGACCTTGTGATTGTAGCTTCTGCACATGCATTACTGATATGCTTTGAGATGAGTGTAAGCATGCTGATGTCTTTCATCTGATAGTTCCAGTTCTTGTAGTCGGTTGACTCGATACTCTTCATCTGGGATTAAGCCTTTTAGAGAGACTCTGAGAGATGGAATTTCTACCTCCAGGGGTAAAATAGCTTCTGATCCATAGACCAATGAGAAAGGTGTTGCTCCTGTAGGTGTGCGGATGCTAGTTCTATATGCCCAAAGTGCTGGATTGAGTTGTACATGCCAATCTTTGCCTACATCATTCACTGTTTTCTTTAGGATTTTTAGTATTGTCTTGTTGGATGCTTCTGCTTGACCATTCCCTTGTGGGTAGTATGGTGTAGAGAACCAATGTTGTATTTTGAATTGTTCACATAGTTCTTGAACCTCTTGGTTTTTGAAAGGTCGTCCATTATTGGTGATGATGGAGCTTGGAATACCATATCTGTAGATCAGATAGTTTAGGATAAAAGAGGCAATTTGTTTTCCAGTCACTATGGTCATGGGGACTGCTTCTATCGACTTGGTAAAGTATTCTGTTGTAGTTATAATGAACTTGTGTCCATTTGAAGATGAAGGATAAATTTTTCCAACCAAGTCGAGTCCCCACTGACAAAAGGGCCATGATGTTGTAAATGGCTGAAGTTCCTATGCTGGTGCATGTATCAGATTGCCATGGATATGGCATTTAGGACACTTTTTTGTAAAATGATAAGAATCTTTTTCCATTGTCAGCCAGTAATATCCAATTCTTAGAAGCTTTTTAGCAAGAGTAGTCCCACTTGAGTGTGTGCAACAAATACCTTCATTAAGCTCATGTAAAGCAAAATCAGATTCATTGCAATCAAGGCAATGAAGAAGAGTACCATCTAGACCTCGACGGTACAAAGTATCAGCAGTAAGGGTATAACGGGCAGCTTGTCGAATAAAATTATGTTTTTGGTTTTGAGATAGGTCAATGGGTAGGATGTTGTTCTTTAGATAATCATATATTGATCCATACAAAGGAGAATCCGAACTAGTCAAGGCATAGATAACATGGGATTCAGAGTGGTCATAGGCTGGGGAGAAAAGTTGCTCTACCAGAAACTCGTAATGACTCTGTTGCTCTGGAATCTATAGTAATGAAGCGACAGTAGCCATTGCATCAATTGCTTTGTTGTTCAACCTTGGTATTTGCTCGAAGGTGATGTGTACAAAATACTATTTCAAGTCATCTACCATTCATTTGTAGGGTAGTAGCTTGTCATCTTTTGTCTGATAGTCGTTATTGATTTGATTGACGACTAGTTGTGAATCTCCATAGACCATTAACTCTATGATTTTCCATTCTATGACCATTTTGATGCCTATAACCAATGCCTTATATCCAGCCACATTATTTGTATATGGAAACATTAGCCTATATGATCTTGGTATAGTGTGTCCTTCAGGAGTGATAAATAGAATGCCAACACCTGAACCATGTTGTGTGTAGGATTCATTAAAGTATAGGGTCCATTGCTTGGTAAAAATAGCAAGAACGTCTTTGTTCAGAAATTCAATCTCCATAGTTTGTTTTCCTGGTAGCAGTGCTTCAGCTAGTTGATCTGCAATTGCTTGTCCTTTGATAGCTCTTCATTTTGTATAGTGGATATCAAATTCACTGAGAATCATGACCCATATAGCCAATCGGCCTGTAAGAGTTGCCTTACTGAGTAGATATTTGAGAGGATCAATTTTTGCAACTAGCTTGATTGTGTGAGCTAGCATATAATGTTAGAACTTTTGGGAGGCGAAGACTATAGCCAAACATGCTTTCTCAATAAATGTGTGGTTGAATTCATAACCATTCAATGTCCTACTGATGTAGTATATGGATTGTTCCTTTCCTTGTTGATCTTCTTGTGCAAATAGTGCCCCCAATGATATATCTATTGTTAAAATGTATAAAATGAGTGGTTTTCCTGCTATTGGTGGTACTAGAACTGGTGGGTTTATTAGATACTGTTTGATTTGATAAAAAGATTCTACACACTTGGCTTCCCATCTGAAAGGTACATTCTTATGTAGCAAGTGATTGAATGGTAGACATTTATTGGCTAGTTGAGCGATGAATCGCTTGATTGATTGAAGTCATCCTTGTAGAGAGCAAAGCTGACTGATATTCTTTGGTGGTGGCATCTCCATAATGGCTTGTACCTTTGCTGGATCCACTTCAATACCTTTAGCTGAGACTATGTAGCCTAGTAACTTGCCTGATGTAACCTCAAAGACACACTTCTTAGGGTTGATCCTGACTTGGAATATTTCCATCGATCAAAAATCTTTGTTAGAATGCTAAGGTGTTCTGCTCTAGTGAAGGATTTAGCTAGTAAATCATCCACATAGTCTTCCATGAAGGTATGCATCATGTCATGAAATATTGTTGTCATTGCTCGTTGATAAGTAGCTCCTGCATTCTTTAAGCCAAAAGGCATAACATTCCAACAATATGTTCCCTAAGGACAGGTAAACACTATTCTATCTTGATCTTCTGGGGCTATTTTTATTTGATTATAGCCTGAAAAACCATCCATTAGTGAGAGCATTGCATGGCCCGCTGTGAGGTCTACAATTATGTCGATACTGGGCAAAGGAAAGTCATCCTTTGGATAGGCTTTGTTAACATCTCTGAAATTAGTGCAGATTCTAATACTGCCATCTGGTTTTGATATTGGTACTATGTTGGAAATCCATTCTGCATAGTTGCTGGGTCAAATCAATCCGACATCTAATAGTTTCTTTAGTTCATCTTTGACCATGAGTGCCACCTGTGGATTCATCTTTCGTAGTTTTTGCTTGACTGGCTTAACTCCTGGAGAGATGGACAAGTGATGCATGATTAAGTGTGGATCAATTCCAGGCATATCTGCATATGACCAAGCAAAGTTAATTTGCTTTTCTTTAAAAAAAATGATAAATGCTGATCTTTCCTCCTCTGTCAGAGATTCTGCCAGGTGTATATTTTTGGCTGCTTCTATAGTACCAATGTTGATTGATTGAGTGGGTTCAATCAATATGGGTGATCGCTCATGAAAATGTTCAAGAAGAGTGTCAAGTTTCCCATCTTTAGGTTCCTTAAAAAGGTTTTCACCCTCAGATGCATCCTTTATTTTTACTTTTTTGTGATCTAGAGCTGCCATTGACTGGTTTTCAACATCAGATCTTTTATTTGGTTTATTTTTGTGACTGAGAGACTTGGCACTCCCTGGTTTGTAGACATCATTATTTTGTTCATTGGTAGAGTCTGTTTTCGAGTTAATGGTACATAGGTAGTGGATAATAGAATCATCATCTGGAAAAATTGGTATATCATGTATTTCGGGTTCATCCCAGTCAATGAGGTCGAGAAAGATAAGTGGTAAGGAATCGTTTGGTGGATCAAGTTCTTCTACTGTAAGTGTCAAGACAGAGGTTTCATCGTGATTGGTTTGAGTGTTAAAGAAGTTCAAGATTCCGTCAAGGTCTTCGATGGTATCATCCTTCGTATAAACTTGTTCATAATGTTTCTGCTTGCTTTCCTTAGCGTCATAGATATTCTGTGGTCCAAATTCAGGTAGTCTAATTTCTGCATTATGCTCTTCTTGAGAAAGGGATATGGAGCTAGTATTTTCAGCGGTATCTTCAGTAGTATTTGAGCAACTACCCCATTCATATTCATTGGAATCAATCTCAGAGTTATCATCCCATATCTTTTTAGTGCTGTAAACAAGTATGTTGTATGATGAAAATAGATCTTTAATAATTGATACTATTTTGCTGGCTTTTTCTGATTCTGTGTCAGATCCTACTTCTATTCTTTGCATTTGTTCATAGACTGTTTCTTCCCAGGGAGGAATAATGATATCAGGAGGTAGTTTTGCTTTTTTTAGATATTGGTGCTTGAATATGAGCTACTGGTGCAGATATGGCCTTCTTGTGAATGAGGAGTTTCTCCTAATGTTGCTTCTATTCTTGACGTTCATAGTCCTTGTGGATTGTCTCTTCTGACTCAAATAGTGCTTCTTGCCAAGATTGTTCATGGTACTTCTTCTTTTCTTTCCATTGAGGTTTTGGATTCTTACGTGGTATCTTTCTTGGTAGGAAAGTGAGTTTACAGCCCAATCCTGTTTTGTCCCTACTAAGCTGTGAAGGAAGGTCTATTGGTTCAGTGACTCCTTCTTTGCGTTTTCCAATAGGTCCTTTACCATTATATCCCATTTGTTTCATGATTAAGTATCCCTTTCCATATAGGTGTGTTGGTAGAACTATTTCTAGAGTAGCTGCTTTGTTATCTTCTTCCTCATCTTTGTATAACTAGCTAAGGATGTCCCTTTCCTCTAATTCATGTGCTAGAGTGCTGAGTTGGATGAAGGTACCATCAAATTTGGTGATGGGTTGAGTTACCTGATGTGTTGATGTTGTAGGTAATCCAAGAGATCTGGGTGATGTTGGTAAGTTAGCCAAACACATGGGTTCCAAAGAGTATTCCCCCATGACTTGTTCTCTGATTTGCATTTTCTACTTAAATTCTCCATGTAATGATTTAGACTTTACCTATTATAGATCTGATGTTGAGGATTTCTGTTTTTCCCTATTATGGGGAACCAAACTGTCTTGGGCTACCCCCATTGCATTACAATATTGAAATGGATTGTGATCAGTAGATATAGAGACCTCTTGTCCGTTATAGGGAAATTTGACACACTGGTGATACATAGAAGGCACAGCTTGCATTTCATGTATCCAGGGTCGACCTAATAAAATATTACATGTGAGGTCTATGTCTAAGACATGACACATAGTATCTCTTTGTATGGGGCCAACTTGAATTGGTAACAATACTGTCCCTTTAGAGGATCTTTCCTCATTATCATATTCCTTTATAGTAATTTTTTTGCATGGATCAATAGACTCCTCTGATAAGCCTAATGCACGGATAAGTATTAAGGTACATATATTAAGTCCAGCTCCTCCATCTATCAATACTTGTTTTACTCAGTGTTTATAGATGATGACTTCAATATGGAGAGGAGTGTTATGCAGATGACTTAAGGAAGTATTATCATGCTTTGAGGTGAGATTATGAGGCCCTGTCATATGAGCAACCATGGCTTGGAATTTATCAGCATCTAGATCTTGAGGTACATTGGTTTCCAACAGCGCTTGTTCCAATATGTCTTTGTGTTTTGGTGAAAGTTTCAACAACTCTAGTATAGATATTTGAGCAGGAGTTTTGCGTAGTTGGCTTACTAAATCATATTGGATTTTTGGTATAGTGTTTATTGTTGGTGTATGGCCCTTCAAGACATATTTTTGAGCTCTGGTTGTTACATTGATAGATTCATGATTATGCTGGTCTCGGATTATGATGACGTTTACATGATTGTCTACAGCTGATATGTGATTGATGGTGTTATTGTAGATATGATTGATATGAGCCCCCTGGGCATCATTTGAAGTGGAAGCTCCATCTTTGTTGTAGTTTGGAAGAGGATATTTAAAGGCTCCATGGTCACCATTTTTCTTGAGACCATCCACTATTAAATCACCTCTATCAATCATGTCTTGAACAATGTTTTTCAATCTCATGCAATCGTTCGTTTGATGACCTTTGTTGCAATGAAAATCACAAAAGTGTGAATCATTCCACCAAGGTGGTTTGATTTGTGGTTCATAGTTGCTGATTGTGGGCAAAGAGATAATCTTGTTTTCCAGGAGTTCTTTGAATGCTGACTCCAGTGATTGTCCCAGTGGTGTGTAGACACGTTTTTGGAAATTGTTGGTGCCATCTCGTGAATTGTTATTAGGTCCCCGATTTGTGGTATTGTTTTGAGTATTGTTGGTGTTGTTTGTGTTGGGTTGACCTTGATTGGTATTCGGTGCGTATGTGTTAGCATCTGGGTTAGCACCTTTGGGGTTCTTTGTAGCTTGAGGATTTCCTGGTAATGCGAGCACTGGCTGTTTAGATTTTGGATCATGTGATTCATTGCCTCCTTCATTTCCATTGTTTTTGTTTAGAGTCCAGAATCTAGATTTGTCTAAGTTGTTGTTATTTTGGTTATTGTAGTTTGATGAACCTGTTCCTTCTTTGAAGAATTTGAGCGTTCCTTTCTTGACACATGCTTCTTCTACTTGAATGTCGTTTTCAATCAGTTTAGCGAAAGACGGTATGCATTAGAGTTTGAGCCTATAACTCATCTCCCCATTCAAGTCATTGATGAAAATTTCCATTTTCTCTTTTTTAGGAATATCTTGAGGATATCGTGAAACCATATGTTGCCAATGTTGAAGGAATACCATGAATGTTTCATTGTTTTTCTGTTTGGTGTTACAGACGTCTGGCATGGTTATAGCATGTTGAATGTTATAGGAATACTGAGTGATGAATTTATTGACTAGTCGTCAAATGATCTGACAGGAGGTATGATTTTGGATAACCATTCCATTGTTTGTCCTCCCAAACTTCTTAGTAATAACCTCATCAGATAGGTGTCGTCATGAGCGAATTCAAGGCTCAGGGTACATAATTCTCTAATGTGATCATGGGGATCACTTTTCCCATCGTACTTGTCAAATTTAGGTACGTCTGAGTTTGGAGGAAAAGGGATCATGTGCAATCTTCTGTCAAAAGGATAAGGGCAAATTTCGTTTAATGAGTACCATACTATGGTCCCTTGTTGCATATCTTGCATTTGTCTTTGTAACATTTGCATTTGTTGAGTAAGGGCAACCAAAGGTGCATTGTTTTGCTGAGGGAAGAGTTCTTCCCTTGCATTAATCCTGGGTTGAAATGGTGTATGGAATGGTATGTTTTTCTCAGGGATGTGTTGCTCAGGGATGCTTTGCCCTGGTGTATGTTGTTCTGGTATGTTTTGTTTAGGAATATCTTGTTCAGGGTTTTGTGCTTCCCCTTCTCATTGTCGTTCTTGATATTCGTAATGTTGAGATCTTGTTCTAAACATGTCTGTGTCAAAGTCTTTAGGGAGTTTAACCCCTTTTCTTTTTAGCATGAGTAGGTACTTTTCCTTGTCATTCTCCATGAGTCTTTCCACAAGTTTTTGGAACGAAGCACTTTCTTGGCATTTCTGAAGAAGTTCCTCAGAAATTTCAGTATCCTCTAGGTGTGGACCTTCAAAAGGATTTGATAACCTCCGATTCATATTGGATTATGCTTGTGCATCGCTTTGCTTGTTTTGTTGAGAGCGAGTAATAGGCATTTTAGTAGAAGCTTTCTATGATAAAGGGGACAAAATCCTCTTCGATATGTTGCTCAGGGGTTGGTGGTTCAAATCGGGGTGTGTTGTAAGTGATGCACTCGTCGGGAAAGAATGCCGGATTGATCTTTCCTCAATGGTTTATGATTTGACTGAATGCGGATTTTTGACAATATGCCCTAGTCTTCAAAGGCTCCTTGTCAAATTCATTGGATTTGTTCTGGATATAAAGTTTGATGTGATGAAGGAATGCTCGATGAGATTTGAAGAGTTGACGATTGATGTATAAAAATTTATTTCTTTTGAAAAATTTGGAAAAACTTGGTTGTTGTTTCTTCAACGTGGTGTTTCGATAAATATTCTTTCTTCTCAGAATATGGGGATTAGCCATGCATAAGTGATTTAATGGTTTTCTTTGAATTGTTTTGGATTTATTTGATCTTGTTTTGAAAATTCAAGTTTTACTTTATCAAAGTGAAGGTTTAGATGCCCCCTCACAACAAAGCGTGTCAAATGATATGGATAAAGTTTTTCCGATATGGAAACTTGATTTGACAACCTGAGATTTTGAACAAGTATTTTTGAGATATGATTCGTGAGATAATAAAGGACCTATTCATCACTTGCGATGGTGTTTCTCGATTTTGATAGGATAGATATGTTTATCATGCAACCAGTTTTGGATTTTGGACAACTTTTGTTTTGACACGAAATTTGCTCAAGAAATAGTTTATAAAGCTCTATTTTTGATACTCTGGTTTGACGAAAATGAAGCTGATGAAAGGATGTTTCCAAAAATGCTTTCTAAATTTTCAAAATTTTCCACTGTTTTACCCCCTGTTTTTCTGGGTTTGATCACGTACTAAAATAGAGACCGAATGTGCTATAGAAATTTCTTGATGCACTAGGGAAAAGACCCCACGCACTAGGCTTCCCGGTCTACACGCTAATTGGTTAAGACTGTCAAAATTTGTTTTCTATTTTTGCTTAAAAGATCATGCACTAGTATGGGCCTTCCACACACTAACTGATAAACCTGATGCGCTAGAGATTGACTCCCATGTGCTAAGCTGATGCTTTGAAGTGCTAGACTATTTTTCGGATGCGCTAACTATTTAACACCATTTCTAAATTTTGGTAAAGCACTACTGTTAAAACTGGACATGCTAAAGTGAAGGTTTGATGCACTAAAAGATGTATCACACACGTTAAGAAGTTGCTCTCACACGCTAGACTGCCTTGATATTTTCTTTTGTTTGGTTGTTGCAATTTTTAAAATTTGTTTTGAGTTTTTTAGTATTGATAGATGATTTTTTGAAGTAATAAATGCAAACACAGCACCAAAGAGACAACCATTTTGCTTAATCTAACAATAAGTGTATGTTCAGCGAGGATGTGTTCAAATCCCCAATGTTTTAACAGGTTTGGATACAAATAATACACTTCAGAAAAACTCTTTATTCAAGGGTCATAAATAATACCATAGCCCACTAGTCTCGATACTCCATCAGCTCAAATAGCCGTGTCACCCCCTAGGGGGTGCCCATTTTTTTTTCCTTTGGATAGAAATTAACCCAAAGTGAATTGCTTCACAATTGAGTAGTTATCTTGGGAGATATATGGTGAGTGATCTTGGGGACGAATTCTTCCCCACCCTTGCACTATGATATTACAAATGTCTGGTTACTGACTCGGCTCAAGGTTTCTACTTCTAAAGTTCATAATCAGGCTTCCTGTTCGGCCATTAGTGATAAAGTCCCTCAGGAGGCTTCCCAACCTTTAGAACAAAGGCTTTACGTATCTCAAGGATACTGGGGAAGGCTAATCGCTGTGTGCAACTGTTGAAAAGGACTTTCATCACTTTCCACTTTTGATTATAGTGTGTTGGAACACTTGGCGTCAAAGTCATTTCCCACTTAGGTCATTCCCTTCACATCCGCCATAAATTACTTTAAGAGTTGAATTCAACTCCTCGGGAAGGCAGGCCTGCTAAAAGTTTTTATTACTTGAAATATCGAAAGTATAAGAGTGGTTTGGCTTTTTGGTCACCTAGTTAAGGGGAGAACATATACCTTCCACTTTCGAGACAAGGCAAACAAAGTTCTTTTTACCTTTCAACTCAATGATTTTCTAAGATCTATATGGAGATGTTGCTCCACGAAAACATGGTGTTCTTTTTATTTCCTTAAAGAAATGATTATCTAATCTAGCAAAAGAACCTGGTTAACAAAGAAAAACTTCGATTTGGTCAACAAAAGAAAATCGGAAAAGGGGAAGAACTTCCCTTTTTGATTGTAAACAAAAAAATTTAAGTGTGGTTCTTTTCCTTGCAAAAATTAAAAATGAATCCTTTTATACACCAAAGGATGGTGAGGTTCTTTTTAAAGCTACTTTTGCAAAAAGGAAAGTTTGTTTTGTTCTTTTTATAGCCCAAAATAAAGTTTTTCTCCTATGAAAGCAAGAAATTTTTTTATTGTGGTTCTTTTTATAGCCCAAAAATAAAGTGAGTTCAGTTTTATCCAAGCAAAAGTAAAAGAATCCCAAGCTTTAACTAACTTAACTAAGTTAGTAAAAAATAAAATTCTTTGCAATTTTGTCAATAAAATCTAAGCCCCCCTTGCAAGAAAATGTTAAAACCCTGTAAAAGTCAGTCAAACTGTTAAAATTTTTTTGGATCTTGTGGATTTCTACAAGTCTAAGTTTTGGTTTGGTTACAAATTTTGATTTTGTCTTGGTCTGTGATGCGCTATAGAACAAACTGTATGCGCTACAATATGGTAGTGATGCGCTACAAGATGACAGTGATGCACTAGGCTATTCTCAAGATGCGCTAAAATGATTTCAAGATGTGCTACTCTATTTTTCTCCCACGCCGAGACCTATAGGAAAATGTTAGGTGGATAATGCGCTATAGTAACAACTAGATGTGCTATAAAATGGACCCAACGCGCTGAACAGTAAGTAGGATGCGCTAGGCTATTAACTAGATGCGCTAGGAAATGCTTCCCACGCACTGATTCTTACTTCCCGCATACCTGCAAAAGGGGTTAAATTCAAAAACCGATTTGATATATGGGGTTGTGCCCCACGGTGGTTGCTAGAAATGTATGTGGAAAAAGTGGCTTGATAGAACTTGAAATGTGAAAAATGAATCCTAAGGAGCCTTTCTCACACACCCATAGGACTTCTTGGTGCAAGCTATGGAGTCATGAAGTATGGCTCAGCTTCCCAAGTGTAATGCCCATACCCTAGTTAGACTTGTAAAACCCGTTTGACCATGATTGACTTCCTATGTGGCATTCTTGAAGGGTAGGTTAACCATGGTGAAATGTGTAGTTTAGATAATATAAATAACTGTGCATACTTATTATTGTGCTTTTGCATCGATTTTCATGTAAATGTAATTGTTCCTAACCCTTGTGATAAATCTTGAGCTAACGCCTTCATTGAATATGTATATGTATATGTATGCTTGTATGAATTCATGGGTGCAGGAGATTGCAGGTACAACACCGCTTAGGGCAAGGTTCATCTCCTTTGGGATTTGCAAGGTTGAGTATGCCTCTTTCATCTTTAGAATTCGGATTTGGTGGTCATATAACTCTCGTCTTGCCTTAGCCAAGGTTAGGTGAGCATCATGTGTGGATTCATGGGGCTTTCTTTTCATTGGGATGTGTGTCGAGAGATTTGGAAGACTTCTTCAATTTGCGTGCCTTGCGCGAGGTAAGTGAGGTTTGTTATCCTAAGTATTAAATTCAAAATTTATGAGTAGACGAGCACATTAGTAATTTAGAAATTTAAATGGGTAGCTTCCTTTATATGATTAATCATTAATTTAAGAGGTTGCTTTAAATTATTATTGTGGCAAGCTTAAGGTATTTAACTGGGGTTAGTGTGCTCATTTACGCATTTGTAACATTTATGCATTTGTAGTTGAGAAATTAGAATAAATAAGACTCTTGCATTAGATTAGTCATTTATTTAAAAATGTCGCTTTATTATGTTATAGCGAGTTAATTTAATAGCTAATTTTTAAAATAATGAATTTAATGAGTTATGCGTTTTGGAAAGGAAAAATTTAAAGTCATTTGGGAGATAGAAATAAATTACTCATTTCTGCATTTTGGAAGAAAAAAAAGGGGTAAATTATTATTATTAAACGAAATTATTTCCTTTTTACTTGTAAAGTCGATATAGTATAAAAGTTTGATTTTTAGAAAATTAAATTAATCAAATGCCTTACCCGGTCAATAGTTTTGAAATAAGAAGTAGGCCTAAAATTTGTAGTGAGAAATTAAAATTTAAAAAAAAAACGCAATAAGAAATGGAAGCTTTTTAAATTTTAAAAGAAAAATGAATAAGGAGGAAATGAATGACTCCCATTTGGATTTTCATTTATTTTATTTTAAAAATAAATGCCTAAATTTGAAATTGAAAATTAGGGCAAAATTAGGGTTTCACTTTTTAACCTAGTTTTGTAGACATTTTGGGGGTTCTCTTTTTTGGGGGGAAAATGTGGGAGAAAATGGGGTTTTTTCTTCTTGCTTGGAGTTGCAGGTGGAGCTCTTCTTCAGATTCATGCCAAGAATGCTAATGGGAGGTAGGCCTCTTGTTTATCCTCTATTTTATTTAAAACCAAAAGGAAGGTGTGGATTCTCTCTTGAAAATCTGAGCTCTAGTTTGAAATAATGGTGAACATTGGATCAAGATTTTTGCCTTATGAGTTAGTAAATCTTACCTATCTAAGAGTTTTGTGTATTTTTCTGTGTGTTTGGGAAAAACCATGAGCTGTTATTTGGAAATCTTCCCCCATTCTGGTATTTTGGTTATTCTAGAAAAGAAACAAATTGTGTATGCTCTTCCTTTCAACAGCCTCATTCAGAGACGTTTTAGCTTGAATCCATGAAAGTAAACCTCCAAACAAAAAAATGATGATTGAACAACAAAATAAAATAAAGTAAAATTTTAAAAAAAAAATTTATTTAGGGGTTTTCGGGGGGGGGGAGCCGAAGCTCAACCCGTCCCCTTCCCCGCGGCACCGCCGTAGCCGCAGGGAACCCTGCAAAAACCACAGTGTGGCCCGCAGGGAACCCTGCGAAACCACAGTGTGGCTGGCAGGGACCTGCGTCCACGCTGTGGGCCGCAGGGAACCCTGTGAAACCACAGTGTGGCTCGCAGGGACCTGCGTCCCACAGTGGGGTTTCGCAGGGCCCTAGTGTTTGCCAACAAAAAAAAATAATTATAAACAAAGTTCGGTTTTATATATTTTTTTTATATATTTTCGTTTAGTTGTAAAAAAAAATAATAAGGAGTATATAACAATATAGGATATTGACATTTACAAATGGAAAAAAAAAAGAGAGCCATGGGAAAGTATAATTCGGAGATTGTAATATACTTGTAGAAAGACTTAACTTCACTGAAAATTAGATTTTAAATGTCAAATATATATATATATATATATATATATATATATCCACGTTAATTACGTAGTCGTGGATATTGAAATTTGTTGACTGAAACAAAAAAGGAGTATTCATCAATCATGGGATATTAGACTTTTTTTTTACTTGTTAGTATTTGATTTTGGGGACCAATTCAAATCGGGAGTATTATTTGGAACAGAGATTAAATATGGTCTTAGTTGGGGAACTTTGAAATAATTATACTCTGGAATAACGTTTGCTATTACATGTTAATGAGAAGTGTTCAAGGAGTATGAATTCTAAATTTATCCTCGTGTATTTGTTATTTCTTCAGCGATATGCTAGTAGGATGCATGTAGATTTTGACATTGTATCATTTTATTTTATTTTTTAAAAATGTTGTAAGTTTAAGTTCCGTATTTGCCTCCTTTAGAGTGGCGGAAAACCTTGATGTAATTGTTTTCAGACCCTGCTATCTATTTATATGTGTGGTCATAGTCGAATTATGCCCCTAGTCAAAGTATCGTCAGTCATTAGAACCTGTACTTGCTTTGAATTGTCAGTTGGATCCGCTTTAGAAGGGACCAAATATGTATATCCCGATCGAAGTGTCTGTTGTATATTGATTGTATTTGCCTAAGTGGCAAGATGTAAAGACTTATAAATCATGTATTCCTAACGATATAATACCAAAGGGGTCTTGCAGTTGAGCAGACCCAGAGATGTAGCCCCTTAGGGGTGAACTCCGAGATCATTCCTGTGTTATGCGGTGTGTTAGTTTCCTTTGTTCATGCTTTAAGTTATCATGTATGGTTGTTATCTTGTATAAGTGTATGATGGAAAAATTAACAAAATTTAAATCAAATGCACAAAATCAGACATCTTGAGGAAAGTAGTAAATCAGATTCATAAGACATTGTAAATTATGATTTTGGCAAAGTATTTAAAATATGTTAATTTAAATTGTAATAGTGGAAAGAATCTTGCTAGAATACTTCATTGGATTGAATTGTTAATAAGCATGTTAATGGAATGAATGTAAAAGAGAAACAAAGTTAAAATTTATGTCACAATTCCTAGATTGAAATCTAAAGGATGCACATCATATAAATATCTACTTTTTTTTTACCTTAGTAAATGAATCACGCCATGTTAATTTTGTTTCATTACATTGGACGAATTTGTTAAGTTATTTCACGCTTTAATCATAACCAGTAATCCTCACCAGATTAATTTGATAATCGTGTGGACTCAACTAGGCATCCATGTTGTATATTGGATGAATATACTTAATAATTCATGTTGTAATTATAATCAATAATCCTCACCAGATTAATTTTAAAATTGGGTTATCTCAACTAGTCTTCCATATTTATAACTCCAATAAATGAATTTCTTTATGTTTGCTAAAAATGAACTGAATAGGGAAGGATTCAATTAGATGTTGATACATTAAATCTTAGTAAAAGTATCTCCCTCCTATTAACTTCATTTATAAAAAAAAAAAAGAGATGTGCAATAAGATAATTGTATTTTAATCTTAATAGAAGGACATCACTATGATCTTAATATTCAAATCTCGAAATGATGAATGTTATCTAGTTAACGATACTTTAATTTTAAAGGATGCTCTTGTGTGTTCTAATGCATATCCTCCTTAACGAAATTAGTCCATTTATTAGTATTAATAAAAATTCAAATGAATTCTATGGCTACTCACATCTTACCTTTCATAAAAGAACTACAACTCACTAGTTGGCTATGCATGAAATCAAATGAAGGGATCCCACTCTATTAATTGTAGTTAATCCTTAATGAATGAATCTCGTCTGATTAACCAAACTTTTAATATTAAAGGATGAAATCGATTGTGAATGGATACCCTAAACCCAATGAATGGACTTCACTATATTAGACGCATGAACCTTTTTGGAGACCTCTTAATGTAATTATGACTTAAAGTGCAATGAATAAACAACCTATCAAAGGCCTCCTAACCACCAAAATAAATGAACGCTTCCTAAAATTATAAGATGTCAAACCATGGAACACATATATAATCAAGATCTATGCATTATCTCGCAATTATGTTATCCAGTTTAATTGGATCTAATGACGCAAGTTGAGTTAGGTGTAAGGTTATGTAATCGCGTTGGGAAACTCCTTAGGATTGTTTTAGGCTTCCGCTGTGTTATCTAGTTAGAGATAACTTTGAGATAACTTCGATCTATCTTAATATTGTAACTTTTCATTAACGCTCTTAATTATTATTTAAAAAAAAAAAATTTTACACTCTATTTGAGTGTTTTTAACTTAAACCCTTAGGGGTTTCCTGGCGGGGCATTACACCAAGGTTGGTTCCATGGTTCTCTATCTTACAAGGTCCCTCAAATGAATTTCTTTACTCTCAGATCACTGAGCAAAGTGGTTTAAGGATGAAAAATGCAAGAATGAGGGATGCTTTGGTTGATTTTAAGATGAAATGCATCCTAATCTATGCATGATCCTATAAATTCAATAAACTAGATTATAAGATGACAAGATTAAT
This sequence comes from Cryptomeria japonica, assembly GCF_030272615.1. Lineage (NCBI taxonomy): Eukaryota > Viridiplantae > Streptophyta > Pinopsida > Cupressales > Cupressaceae > Cryptomeria > Cryptomeria japonica. The sequence goes on from NC_081407.1 coordinate 724,211,000, forward strand.
AGCAAGACTATCCTAGCATGATATACTAGTCTATGATTAAGCTAAATGATAAGGAAAATACTCTAAACATGCATATTTAGATTAATTCCTATTGAAAAGAGAGGCTAAATGATGAGCACAAATGATATATTAAAGCTTGGATGGATTTTAGTATATGTATGATGCTAAAGACTTGGATCCTTAAAATGGAGGGATGAGAGCTCTATTTATAGCAAAAATAGGGCAATGAATGGCTGGATTGAAAGAGGTAATCAAGGGTTGAGTTTGAAAGTTGGGAATCCATGTTTGCCATTGGCACCAATGAAATGGTGACAAATGTCAACATAAGGCTAGTTGAGAGAAGGGGTTGGAGACATTAAATGCTTGAGAAGACCTCATGGTTACCTTAGGGGTAAGGGTTAAGGTTAGGTTAGGGTTATCCAAAGGATAAACTCTTGTGCAAAGGATTAAGGATAACCATGGTCAAAGAAATAAATTCTTGATGAGACCCTTGGGTTACATGGAGGTTGAGTTTAGGGAAATTCTTTAATCATGCTAGAGGGTTGAGTTAACCATTAATGGTTTGGGAGACTTTCAAAGTTAAGTGGTTGAAGCCTTTAAGGTTTTTCAAAGACTTTGAGGGTTTGAGAAGTGACTTCCCCTTGCTTAGGGATGTGACAATATTTAGGAGATGGGTTAGGTTAATTTAGAAGTGACTAGAAGAGTCTAGAAGGGGTTAGGAATAGGGTTTAGGAAGCAAGTGGGAGATGTAGGATTTTGCAAGTGGATGGAGGGATAATAGGATTTAATTGAATAAAATGAATTTAATTCAATTTGGTTGCAATTGGGGAAATTAAATAAATTAGATTTATTCAATTTAGGATTGTACGTTAGGAAATAGGAAATCATCACAAAACAAGATAAACATAATAACTCAATCAAAAATGCATTCATTGCAATGAATCTATCCTAAGACACATTCAATAGAGATATGAAAAAAAAGAATACAAAACTAAATATTTATGCAAACTGAATGACGATTTGAATGCTCCTTCCATGCGGCTCCATTGTTCTTCTTTCATCTCCAAATAGTTGTGGATCTCACCTACAAGTGCACACACAATTGAAAGCAAGTAGACGGGGTTTTTGATCAAGAGTACTAGAAGCTTAGATTCGATAGCCTGATTATCAATTACCAATTAGCCTTGATTGATGAAGATCATGCAATTTATAGAAGAATTGGAGAGATGAACAAATTAGCATGATAGTGATTTGAATGGAAATTCAAATCAAGAATAGCAAAATTATGACATGTCTATGACAAATTGCTATGCAAAGATTTATGACAATTTATGACAAATTCTATGTCAAGAATTTATGACAATTTATGACAAATTTCTATGTCAAGAATTGATTGATTGTCAATTATGACAAATTATGACAAATTTCTATGTCATTTCCATGAATTTAGGAGAGAAATAGGAGGAATTTGAAATTAGGAAATTAGAAATTTAGGAAATTAGAAATTTAGGAAATTAGAAAATGAGGAATTAAGAAATTAGGAAATTTGATGGAAATTAGAAATTAGGTAAATTAATTAATAACTTATCATTTATTAATTAATTCACAAAGAGGAATAATTAGCCAATTAAATGAACATTTAATTGCAATGAGAAAACTTAGGATAAATAAACAATTTATTAATCCTAAAGGAAGAAATGACACACACAAGGTTAAATGATTAAATCACGAAACCCTAGAAGATGAATTAGGTCTTGATGAAAGATAATTGACTCGATCATGATTTGATTTTGGATTGATAAATGACCAATGTGATAAATGATTTGATTGAGAAAATGTGCCAATTGATGAGGAACAATGACAAATTGATCCAAATTGACACGATTGAGAAGGACGACGATCGATGACAAATTGATCGTTAAATGACAAGATTGACAAAAAAGACAAGGATTGATGACAAAATAGATTGCAAAATGACAGGATTGAAAATGACCACGACTGATAACAAATCAATCGCAAAATGACAAGATCGAACATGACAATGATCGATGACAAATCAATCATTAAAATGACAAGATTGAAGGATTGATGATAAATCGACAAGATTGATAAGAGGACAACGATCGATGACAAATCGATCACAAGATTGACAGGAGGACAAAACCCTAATTAGGATTGACGATGTCCAAAATGATGACAAATGAGCATACACATTGATGCAATAAGATAAGATCGACCAAAATCATGACTGGATAGTGTTGTCGACAAGACCAAATTCGAGAGCGAGATGATTGAAGAATGTAGAAGAATGACTTGATGCTCGCAAATGACAAAGACGAAGTGCGAAACATAGGAGAAATGTTAATGCAATGCAAAAACCTAAAATGAGGCAATGCGCAAATGTTAAAGTATGACTCCGCAAGCATTGACCATTTTTAGGTGTCTACATTTTGCCCCTCTTTGAGACAATGCAATTTTAAGCATTGTTTCAAAGAACAATAATGAAAATGCCCCAGACAATGACAATGACATATGCATGCCCCCTCGAGGAATTGGCTGGAAAGATCTAGAAAAGAGGCTAGTTGATCGATAAGAATGACAGAAAATGATAGGTTCGAACAGATCGCCCAAGACTGACGGAAGAAATGTTACTAAGAAGAAATTAGACAGAGGACAGTTAGAGATGAAGAAAAACTTGCTTTCACCAATGCACTTTGTAGGTGAGAACCTTTATTTAATGTAGCAAAACGGATGCGTAGCATCATGGCATTGAAGGCCAGAGCTGAAATGCAACCCTTTTTGCAAAAGACAGACACATCACAGACAAACAACAATCACAATCAAAAAGAAAAGGACCATGATCCATCCTGGTCACTCTAAATCACTCAGTGACATCATCAAGCAACATAGGAACATGATCGAAGCCAAAGATAAATCAGTAAAAAGATAAGATACACAAATTCAAGCTAATCAAACAAACATCTTGATCTTCATTGTCAAAAGTTGAAAGTGCTGATAGGACGATCATGCTGTCTGGTTTCAGGACATGTGGTACCCCGTCTAAGACAGGACACAGTCTGGTTTCAAGTATACCACAACCTGTATAAGACCCATGATAGTAGAGACAAGGACAAATGATTTGGAGGTTGATTGATATGACAATTCGGATCAGTTTAAATGTTTGGTTTGATTGAAAAGTTCATCTGTTAACGCATGATTTCATTAAAGTGTAGTGTTGAATTGCGAGTTGTTGGATGGATGTTCAGGGATCTGTCTTATTCACAAAGGGATGATTTATTGCAAAATGCTTGTTTTTGGATTTTAAAATTTTTTGGTCATTTTTTCAGGACTATTTATGATTTTTAGGGATTTTCATTTTTCAATTTTTAGATATTTTTTCAGGACTTTATTTGATTTTTTTGAAGATTTTTTTTCAGGACATTATTCGATTTTTTTTTTCAGATTTTTTTTTTCAGGACATTTTGCAATTTTTTTGTTTTTTTAAGGACATTTTTCAATTTTTATGATTTTGCCCCCAGTGTCTAGTAAGGCAAGGAATATGACAGGTGAATAAATAGGCTTTCTGAAATGATGGTGGATAAAGGGAAGACAAAGGCCTTTTATTATGGAGACAATGGGACAAGAGATTGGATATGACAATGTAAAGCAAGAACATGGCATGAGGGACATGTCAAGAGGTTTTTGAAACCATGTTTAAATTTTGCGTCCTTATGTCAGATCAAGATCAAGGAATGAAAAAGAGTGTATGGATAGTGATAAGATATGGATAGGATAAGCAAGACCAAGAATGGATAAGGGACATGGACTAAAGGTTGGGATTAGCTAAGGGATAGTGGCAGAAAGTTGCAATAAGCCAGGGAATATGGATGAAAGGTTGTAATAAGCAAATGGATAAATACCAAAAGCTATGATGGACTAAAAGCTACAAACAAGATGCATGATGCTCATGACGATCCTCAGCCTTGTCAAGATCAAAGGTGGAAAGGGAAACTGGACATGAGGGACAATAGGATATGAAGGGGGAAATCTGGCCCCAAGTGTGGTGTGCAAGAAGTTCATAGATTATGTATGACGCCTGTTTGCCAAGTTTTCATCATGGTACTTGCCCAAAACACCTGTTTGCCAGGTTTTCACGAGTGGACGAATTATTTTTCTTTACTTTTTTTCTTTCTTTTGTCTTTTTTTTTTTTAAACTTTTTTTGTATTTTGACTTTTTCAATAGAAGATGGACACATGATAGGGGATGGAAGAAGGAATCAAGCATCTTTTTGTTTGGATAGTAGCCTTGAAAAAAATGGACCATGACCTTTAAAAGTATGCTCAAAGACGTTGGTAGGATAAGGACATGGAAAAAGAGATGAAACTAAGGCAAGGATTTATGTAAAGGATTGGATCAAAGGGATCAAAGGATGGAAAATATGCATTGGATAATGGATAGGGTATTGGAAGAATTGGGCTTGAGTGGATGGAAATGAAGGCAAGGTTGACATTGGCACACACCTTGAGGGGTGATGGACTGATGGAGGAAAAATGTATTTTGGATATTGAGATTTTGAGGAAGGAAAGGCTATGGATTTTGGGACATAAGGGCCCAAAATGGATCAAGAAGATGATGGAGGAACAAATTTGAGAGGTTTGGATGGAGGAATATCAATTTTGGATGCCAAGTTGGATTTTTCTTTAGGCTTTTGTGCTTCAAGGAGCTGCTTAGGGATCCACATGGTTTTTGATTTTTCATGCTTTTGTGGTTCCTTGGAGTGCATTGCTTGCACAAGGGATTTAGGAACCCATATAGATTTTGACTTTGCTTTATTTTGCTCAGTGGGCCTTTGTGACCTTTTGGATATATTTTTTTCTTTATAGATCAAATTTTTCTTTGTTTTGACATGTCAATTATATTGGACGTGTTGATCCTTGAATACATGTGGATTGCTAGACTTATGACTTTTATACTTGGCATCCAAATTGCTTGGAGGAGGAAAGGAATGCATGGATGGATATGAATGAAATGGAGTTCTTTTGGATTGATGAAATTTACTCAAGGATGTGTGCCTTTTCTGACCTTGCATAGAGGAGGAAGGGATATAAGGACCTAAGATGGATGGAAGGTATGATGGGGAAGGTGTATGTTTTGATTTTGATGGAGGAATACCAACATCTTGAGAGTGAGTTGTGTAGACATGACCCTTAAGATCTTCTTTAACATGAAAGGATTCTTCCTTATGAAGATCTACTCCTTTGCCTTTATGAATATCTTGATTTGTAGGATACTCTTTTCTTTGGGAAGAAGATGCGGGTCCATTATGAGGTGGATATGAGATGAGAGAAATAATGAGATCTTGAAGTGGATTAGATTGCACCAAAGTGGAAGAACCCATTATGCATGTCGAGGGTTCATGAACATCTTGCACTGACATGTTAGAATCATGAAGGGGATTAGGATCATGTTGTGGACATGGTTCAATGACAGGCTCTTCAAGAGATGGAATGGGAAGAATAATGGGATCATCACAAGAAATATGATCTTGGAGTGGATATGATGGATTAAGACAAGGAGATGGGGGAAAAAGTGGATCTTGTGGAGGATCTGAAGGAATGATAGGGTCTTGTGTTGGAAATGAACTTGGAAGGATACTTTGATCTTGACAAGGAGGAAAATCATTGGATTCCTCTTTAAAGGTACTTTTCTCTTGACTTTCAATGGGATCATCGGAAAGGATGGAAGGGATATCTTGATCTTTCTTAGGAAGTGGAATGTCAATGGGATTTGAAAGGACATTGTTTTCATGAAATGGAAGGGGATCGTTTGGGATTGGATGAACTGGGATATCTTGATCTTGCTTGGGGAATGGAGTGTCAATAGGACTTTGGATAAGATGGACAAGAATATGGGAATCATCGTGAGTATCTGGGAACATGGAGTCCTGGTCAACAATTGGATGGGATGATAAGGTTTCAGGATCTTGATCTTGATCTTCTTTAGGACTCATTTCTTCATGCTCTAAATTATCCTCTTGACATGAGGTTGGACTTTGGATATGCATGGGGGATTCTGACAAGGAATCAATGTTTTGGCTTGAAGGAGATGCACTTCAAACATTTGTGATGGATTCTGACAAGGAATCAATGCTTGAACATGAGGAAGAGGGACTTCGAATGGGGTCCTCTAAAATAGGTAATGGCAATAAAGTGCATGGTGGCATTGGGTCTTGTATTTCTGAAACATGACAAGGATGGGCATCATGAATTGGATTATCTTGGCAATCAATTATGGATAGCTCTTGGATAATTGCATCCTTGGGTGTATTGTTTGATGAGAACAATATGGAAGGTTCTTGTGAAACTTCTAAAGGTGTAGGGATAGATGCCACTGGAGAGTCAATTTGCTTGCGAGGGGATGAGGTATTGCTAGACATAAGTGTATTATTTTGATCTTCCTCAAAGAACTCACTTGGTAGTTTCCTTAAGAGCATTGCAATAAAGCCACCTTTCTTTCAAGGTTTTGACATGATTGGATCTGGAATTTGAACTTGTTTTTGGTTTGATGTCATGTTTTGATATTGGACTTGGTTCAATTGCTCTGACATGTTTGAAACTTGGATTGGTGTGTGCTGCAACCTTTGTTTTTGAATGTTTGGTTTGTGTTGTTGACATTGATATTCCACCATTGGTTGAACCATTTGTTGACATTATATAGTTGGTTGGACATATTGTTGAAATTGGACCATTGGTTGTATTGGTTGAAAATCTGATTGATAGTAAACACCTTCTTGTTCTTGTTGTGGAGGCACATAATGTTGAAATTGATGTTGTCTCTTTTCTTGAAATTGCTTCATCATCTCTATTTGGGAGAGGAGAGCTGGTATGTCTGATCGTTCGATAAGAGACCTTACATTAATTGGCTCAATATTTGGATTTCGACCTGGAAGTTTTCGAAACATTTTGGACATTTGTGATCTATTCTTCTCAATGTTTTTCACTCTTTGTTCCAATATCTCCTCTTCTTGAGCTAGTTTCTCCTCTAGCTTTTGTATTTGGAGACTTGTTTCACTATAAAAAGTTTGATCAATGTTGCTTTGTTGTTGGGTTGGATAGAATTGTGATTGCATTGTCGGTTGATATGTCAAACTTTGTTGCATCATTGGTGCTTGGAACCTTGTTTCAATAGACATGTCACTATGCAAATGCAATATTTTTGGAATTTTTCAAGGATAATGTATGATATGCAACTAAATGCGAACTAAATGAATGAGAATGCAATCTATGGCAAGAATGCAACCTATGTTTTTTGGTTGTTTTTCAAGATTTTGACAAACTTTTTGGAATGCAAATCTAAGAAAGAGACCCTTAGGAAATTGAGATGATGTCTAGACCTCAAAGGACAAAAGGACTTACGTGACAAAGGACAAGATGACAATGTCTCCCCTATATGCTTGGATACTAAGCTAGGTTTGATGAAATGACATGGATGACAAAAGGACAAAGGGTTTGATAAGGTCTAGACCTCCTAACAATGACTTAGGATTTATCAAAGATTTGGATTACCCAAGTATGACAAAACCTAGTTTTGACACTATATGCTAAGGGACAATTAGTATGCAAGTGACCCTAATATGATATGATAATGACCTAAGCTTAATGAAGAAACCTAAGGTATGCAAATATGAATGTATGACAATGGTATGACTTTAATGCAAGAGGACACATGCAAATGGATGACCCTTATGGATATGCAAAAGAATATGACTTAGGTGAAACCTAACCTTGGTACTTAACAATGAACTTTGCAAAATGCAACCTAGGATGAACCTAAATGTAAGTGACATGAATGTTAAGACAAGATTTTGAACAATGTTTGACAACCATGTTTGAAAGTGTTTTGAAGTTTGTTGGATGAAATGCTCTTATGTTTAACTTTGTTTTGAATCAATTTGTCTTGCTTTTGAAATGAGATGCAATTCAACTTTTGACAAGTAAAGAAGACAAGATATTTTAACATAGACTCAAGACAATCATGCTCATTCCCACATTTCTTATGGTAGGCAAGGACATTAGGTACTTGAGAGGTAGACTCATTATGGGATTCAAGGAGAATACATAGATGCTTGACCCCACGACACTCACTTCTCAGGGTAGCCAAGCATCAGTCCCCATGGAAATCTCCCCATGGCGAACTTAGTATCTCTTCCAAGTATCCAAACTTGTCCTTCTCAAGCAACTAGAAGGATTTTTGGCCTCTAAAAACAAGGTATGTAGTAAGGATTTCTGTTAAGCGTTACTCCTTGATGTCACACAAGCGTGATTGAGACATTAAGCCCATCAAGATACCAAACAAATGTAGTCATGCAAGCATGATTTAGACCAAGAGGCCCTACTTAGATGTTGATATGTGAAAGAGTCCAAGGGTCATCACTTCCCAAGTAACTGCAATTCCCACATAACACTTCCTTCAAAGCTTTTGCTCATCGGGTATTTTTTTATAGTGAGTTAGAATGCCAAGGAATTCTAGCAGTACTCACTTTGGGTTGTCCCCTTCTCATGATTATCACTTGCTTGCAAAAGCAAAGTGGTCGGGAAGGCAGGCCCTCTAAATGTGACAGACAATCAACAATACAAGCATGGTATCGAAGATCTGGATTTCTGATCACCCTAAGAAGGATGAGAGCATACTCTCCTACTCCAATGTCATACTCAACAATCAAAGCAAACAAATGTTCATTCCAACCTATTTAGAAACCACTAGGTGCCTAAAAATTAAATGCAAACACAAAGTTTGATTGTTTCTCCAAGGCAACCTGCAAAAACCCAAGTTAGGAGTTTGATACGCTTATTCTTTGACTTTCAAATCTGCACAAAGCGTGTTAGTAGTTTGATTTATTGTCTTTGCCATGCGTATGCCAAGATTCTTCACAAATAATTAGTACCAAAATCCAAAGTACAAAAAATAGAATGCAAAAACACAACAAATTTCAAGTAAACACTGCATTTTTCACCTCTGTTCTGGACTTTACACAGGCGCAGAACCAATGACACAGGTGCAGAATGTAGGACACAAGCATAGAATGTCACCTACACAAGCGCAGAATGCTCAACACAGGTGCAGGTTGCTTCACACAGGCGCAGGAGTCTCCAGAATACCCTGCACGACCCTGTTTTTGGTTTTTTTGGCCTGCAAATCAACTTGAGAGCACTCAAAACACCATAAAGAGGTTAGAAGGTTAGTTTTTTACGTCGGGTTCACCAATTAATGTACGTTAGGAAATAGTAAATCATCACAAAATAAGATAAACATAATAACTCAATCACAAATGCATTCATTGCAATGAATCTATCCTAAGACACATTCAATAGAGACATGAAAACAAAGCATACAAAACTAAATATTTATGCAAACCGAATCATGATTTGAATGCTCCTTCCATGCGGCTCCATTGTTCTTCTTTCCTCTCCAAATAGCTGTGGATCTCACCTACAAGTGCACACACAATTGAAAGCAAGTAGACGGGGTTTTTGATCAAGAGTACTAGAAGCTTAGATTCGATAGCCTGATTATCAATTACCAATTAGCCTTGATTGATGAAGACCATGCAATTTATAGAAGAATTGGAGAGATGAACAAATTAGCATGATAGTGATTTGAATGGAAATTCAAATCAAGAATAGCAAAATTATGACATGTCTATGACAAATTGCTATGCAAAGATTTATGACAATTTATGACAAATTCTATGTCAAGAATTTATGACAATTTATGACAAATTTCTATGTCAAGAATTGATTGATTGTCAATTATGACAAATTATGACAAATTTCTATGTCATTTCCATGAATTTAGGAGAGAAATAGGAGGAATTTGAAATTAGGAAATTAGAAATTTAAGAAATTAGAAAATGAGGAATTAAGAAATTAGGAAATTTGATGGAAATTAGAAATTAGGTAAATTAATTAATGACTTATCATTTATTAATTAATTCACAAAGAGGAATAATTAGCCAATTAAATGAACATTTAATTGCAATGAGAAAACTTAGGATAAATAAACAATTTATTAATCCTAAAGGAAGAAATGACACACACAAGGTTAAATGATTAAATCACAAAACCCTAGAAGATGAATTAGGTCTTGATGAAAGATAATTGACTCGATCATGATTTGATTTTGGATTGATAAATGACCAATGTGATAAATGATTTGATTGAGAAAATGTGCCAATTGATGAGGAACAATGACAAATTGATCCAAATTGATACGATTGAGAAGGACGACGATCGATGACAAATTGATCGTTAAATGACAAGATTGACAAAAAAGACAAGGATTGATGACAAAATAGATTGCAAAATGAAAGGATTGAAAATGACCACGATTGATAACAAATCAATCGCAAAATGACAAGATCGAACATGACAATGATCGATGACAAATCAATCATTAAAACGACAAGATTGAAGGATTGATGATAAATCGACAAGATTGATAAGAGGACAACGATCGATGACAAATCGATCGCAAGATTGACAGGAGGACAAAACCCTAATTAGGATTGACGATGTCCAAAATGATGACAAATGAGCATACACATTGATGCAATAAGATAAGATCGACCAAAATCATGACTGGATAGTGTTGTTGACAAGACCAAATTCGAGAGCGAGATGATTGAAGAATGTAGAAGAATGACTCGATGCTCGCAAATGATAAAGACCAAGTGCGAAACATAGGAGAAATGTTAATGCGATGCAAAAACCTAAAATGAGGCAATGCGCAAATGTTAAAGTATGACTCCGCAAGTGTTGACCATATTTAGGTGTCTACAAGGATAAACTATTTAATTAAATTTGAATTTAATTAAAAAGTGGATAGGGGATTTAATTGAATAAAATGATTTATCCTATTAAATGGTAAAAGAGGTCTAGTGAATTTAATTTAAATAAATGGAGTAATTTACTTAATTAAATAGAGGAATGTGTGTAATTCAATTAAATTGGATTTAATTAAATAGAGAAATGAGCATAAGATATTCATTTAGGAATATGGTCATTTTTATACGTCTACAGCTATATTCTTGTGTGGGAGATTTGTTTGGCATTTCTTGGCACTTGGATGTTTTTCACATCTATTGTTGCTATCAATGCCAAAGGGGGAGATTGATGGCATTTTGGAGAAATTGATTATGTGTTGCATTGATATTTTGTAATTCATGTCAACACTAGCTACTTTGGTTGTTCACCGATATCCTTTTGGTCTTGGTAGGATGATTGGTTTCTGGTTGGTAAGATCATGTTGATCTGGTATACTCCGGTGTGATTTGGCTTATGGAATTGGCTTAGATCTTCCATTCATGCTACTCAAATATATATTAAGTCAATTGGTATTGATTTGGTGATCAGATGCTTTCTTATATGCTGGTAAGCTTGGTTTGTTGATCCAGTGAGGGTTTCACTGATAGAGCTTTGTTGAAGATCTTTTGATATTATGCATAAGTGGTGTTGGTGTGGCTTCTAGTAGGGATCTAGGATGTTGATGGTGATCATTCTTGTGCCTTGACTGATTGGGATCATTGCTTTAGCAGGTGTGGACCTAAATTGGGTTCGGTACTATCTAGGTTATGGACCATCTTATTGAAACATGTTATTGAGACTTCTCGATATGTTTCTGGGATGATTTATGGGTTGAATGATATTTGTTTGGTCTCAGGCCAACATGTTTTATAATTATTTAATAAGTTTTACTGTCTGGGTGGCCAACCTAATTGTTTAAGGTCTAGGGTTTGTATATATATCTGTATGATCTCATTTTAGATCATGGTGGAATGGTATGCAAGTGAATAATGTAATAATCATTCATGTAGAGGATTTGGTCGATCATAGGTGATCAAGTTGGGTTTATGCAAGAGGTTTAAGACCTCTAATATTGAGCTTAATTGGAACTGTATTCAGGCTTAGGAGATGCTATAATAGCAATTCATTCTTCCAGATTGTAGTCAGTATTTCTTATGTAGTCAGTGAGACTCCTTTTGTAATGAGTAGTGGTCTCTAGGCCGTTGGCCTTCTTGCAAGTGCAGGCCCCTCAATTTGTAATCACATACTTACTCTAGAAGTATTATCTAATTGTGGGTAGGCTTCCCACCATGGTTTTTCCCTTTACTGAGTTTTCCACATATAAATCTTGGTGTCATGTGGATGGTATCTACTCTCTAATTGTTGCTTGTGCTTAATTGGTATATCTGCTATTTTGGTAATTGGTTTTTGTATTCCAGTATTGATCTTATGTATTTCGGTTATAAAGTTTTAAATGTTTAAGGTTTTGGTAATCTTGTGACAACTGATTCACCCCCCCACCCTCTCAGGTGTCCTCTGGTTATTTGAACTATCTAACAATTTATGTGGATCGATAAGGACTAAAATATTTTAAGGTGATAGATATTTTATGCTACTTATTGAAGATTATTCTAGAATGACGTGGGTAGTATTTTTGAAAGAAAAATATGAAGCTCTTGAGAAAATAATAATCTTTAAAGCTATGGTTGAGACTGAGATAGGAATGAAGATAAAATGCTCAAGATCATATCAAGGTGGTGAGTTTACATCCCATGAGTTCAACAACTATTGTGAGAGGAATGGAATCAGAAGACAACATTTTGCACCTAGGACTCCATAATAGAATGTATTAGTGGAAAGATATAACATAATCATATTGGATGCTGCAAGTACAATGATGATTGAAGCTAGATTGCCTGATATGTATTGCAGGGAAGCTGTTAATACGACTATATACACTTTCAACAAAGTACACATTAAAGGTGATACTGGTAAGACTCCTTATGAATTATGGTTTGGTCATTCTCCTACCATCAGATATTTCAGAATTTTTGAAAGTAAATGTTACATTATAAGAGATGATGCAATAGGAAAGTTTGATCCTAGAAGAGATGAAAGAATTTTTTTGGGTTATTCTACTAAAATAAAAGCATATAGATATTATAATAAAATATTAAATAGGATAATTGAAAGCATAAATGTCAAGGCGGATGAGCATGACAATAATCAAATCAGATTATATGTCGACTATGGATTGGAAGATGAATTCATCAGACCTGAACCGATAATGCAAAAATTAGTTCAGAATAGTGAACCAGTCACTCCAATAGTATCAAAAAATTCAACAGTGACAGATGAATAGGAGAAAGAGTTAGAAAATCAACAAAATTCAAGGACTCCCAGGTATGTGAAACTAAATTATTCTAAAGATCAGATCATTGGAGATAAAAGGAAAGGTGTGATGACTAGAAGAAGATTAGTTGTTGAAGAGGTATGTTTAATTTCTCAAATTGAATTGGAATCATTTATTGAAGCTAGTAAGGATAAAAACTGGATAAAAGCAATCGAAGAGGAATTAGATCAGATAGAAAAGTATAAGACATGGGAACTAGTTCCTAGACCTAAAGATAAGAATATTATTGGAACTAAATGGGTTTTCAGGAATAAATTGAATGAGGAAGGTCATGTAGTGAGGAGAAAGGCTAGATTGGTTTGTAAAGGTTATTCCATTAATCATATGAGGATCTAGTTAATAAGTTAGTTATAGTGTTTGTTGATCTGATATTGAGTCGATGACTAATCAGATTAATAAGTTTGCATAAGAGGAAATGATTGTCTAGATCTGATAAGGGAAGTGAGTTATCTATCATGAAGACTTGGTTTAAGTGTGTAATGTTTTCAGATCTGAGATAAGTTTTAATTTTGAGTTTTTAGTTGTAGTTGGTGTTATCACTGATTCACCCCCCCCCCCTTCTCGATATTAATTAGATCCTCATAGGATTAATAATTGGTATCAAAGATTTGGTGCTCTCTGTGCAAAAAGACTAACCGCTTGAGGGAAAGATTCTAAGGAGGACAAGATGATGAAGAAAGAGGGTCCTAAGTTCAACAAGGAAAACTACAAGATCTGAAAATACAGGATGAAGATCTACATTAAAGGTCTTGGTGAATAATATTGGAAACATGTGGAAAACAAATATGTTGCTCTACTACTACTCCCTTGACATCGAATGAACTCAAAGAGTGGCAAGAGAACATGCAATCCTTAGAAGCTATTGTAAGTACCTTATCTGATTTAGAATATATTGATGCTCAAGGAATGGAAACTATACAAGAAGTATGGGAAAATCTAGATGCAATCTATGGAGGAGATGAGCATGTACAAAGAGCCCAAGAGGAAAGCTTGAGAGGAAAGTTTGATGACATGAAAATTCTTGAAGGTGAAAATATTGCATAGTATGTTCATAGAATAAAAGAAGTTGTTGGTGGGATAAAGAGTGCTAGAGGAAAAATAAAAGATGATACAATAGTAAGTAAGATGATTAGAACTCTTCAACCTTAGTATGCTATAAGATTATCCTCAATCCAAGAACTTTGATCTATTTCAAAGGAAAAGGTAACTGTTGATTCATTGATTTGTAAACTTACAACTTCTGAGTTAAATAGTTTTGATAATAGTGTGACAAAATCTACTAAATCTTCCTTTAAAGCTTTTCTTACCGGTTCATCTACTAGAAAAGAAAATGAGATATGTCAAAATCATGAGTGCACATCAAGTCATGGAAGTAATTGAGGAAATGAAGAAAATGAAGATCAAGTGATGAAACTTGAGGCACTATTAGCAAAAATATTTCCAAGAGGCTCTGGTACGTATAAAGGAAAGCTACCTTTGAAGTGTTTCTCTTATAGTAAAACTAATCATGTTGCTTCTAACTACCCTAACACCGATAAGAAATAAAGGTTCAATAAAATAAAAGGAAAAGGCAGGAGACATTGTTATGTTGCAATGGATGAAGGTGTGACTAATGAGGAGTATGAAGATGAAAATGACAATGAAGAAATTGTGTTTGTAGGCATAAAGGAGGAACTGTCAGATGAAAAGGAACTAGTATCTCATATGGAGAATAGTGATGAGTGGATTATAGACAGTGGCTGCTCACACCACATGACCGGAGATAAAAGTAAGTTCTTAACTCTTAATGAATTTGATGGAGGTGTTGTTAGATTTGGAAATAACTCTCCCTGCATGGTGAAAGGTAAAGGTTTTATCTCTCTGAATGGGAAGAGTAATGCTGACGATGTGTTTTGAGTTGATGGTATAAAGAATAATCTTTTAAGTGTTGGTCAACTCAATGATAAAGGTTATTTGATTGATTTTAAAAGTGGATTCTGCAAAATTCTTGGAGGTAATGGTGAACTGATTGCTACCAATAAGCAAACTAGAGGTAACTTATTCCATTTGAATAGTAATGTTAATAATTGTCTGGTTGCAAGAATGGAAGATAGCTGGTTGTGGCACAAGAGATGTTGTCATATGAATTTTGATAACTTGGTGAAGGTAAGAAAGTCAAGTGTTGTAAGAGGATTGCCACAAATTGTTAAACTGGTTAATGTGATTTGTAAAGATTGTCAAATTGGTAAGATGACCTTTATTTCTTTTAAGAGAAAGAAGTGCACATCTGAGAATATTTTGGATTTGGTACATACTGATCTCTATGGCCCTATGAGAACAAAAAGTTATTTTGGTGATAGACATTTCATGCTTTTTACCAATGAATATTCTAAGATTATGTGGGTTACATTCTTAAAGGAGAAATTTGAAGCTTTTAGTAAGTTCAAATCTTTTAAAGCCCTAGTTGAAAATGAGACTAGTAAGAATTTGAAATTTTTAAGATCAAATCGAGGAGGTGGATTCAGCTCTGATGAATTTGTTAAGTATTGTGATGAATAGGGTATAAAGAGACAGATGTCTGCTTCGAAGACACCACAATAGAATGGCATAGCAGAAATGATGAACATAACAATAGTTGAAGCTGCAAGAACTATGTTATAATAGGGTGATGAATCCAAAATGTTTTTGAGAGAAGCAGTTGAAGTACTGATGTGTATACTTTAAACTGGGTACTGGTAAAGAGAGGTAACAATAAGACACCCTATGAGTTTTGATATGGTAAAACTCCTTGTGTAAGTTATTTTAATTATTTTGGTAGTCAATGTTTTATTAAGAGAGATAACTACACTGAGAAGTTTGTTGCAAAATCTGATGAAGAAATATTTATTGGTTACTCTACTAAGAGTAAGGTATACAAATGTTACAATAAGAGAACTAAGAAATTTTCTGAAAGTGCCAATGTGAAGATAGATGATCTATCTAAAATTTTTTGAAGGTACCAACAGATCTGAACCTGAAAATAATGATAATGCTGAGAAACTTATGATTATTGAACTGGAAGCACAAAACAATGAAGAACTGACAAATGCAGAATTAGGTTCTCAACCTATAAGTGATTACAATGATGAAGAAAATGAAGAACCTAATGCAAAAGATGCAAAATGAGCATAGGTATTACCTAGATATGTCAGATTAATTCATTCATGAGATTAGATAATTGGTGTTAAGAATGTAGGTGTGCAAATGAAGAGGAAGATCTGAGAGAACTCATGCTTGATATCTACAATATAACCCAAGACAATAAAGGAAGCAATAAAAGATGATGATTGGTTTAATACAATGAACGATGAATTAGATAAAATTGAGAAGAATTAGACATGGTCACTTGGTCCTAGACCAGAGGATAAGAATGTAATTGGAACAAAATGTGTCTTTAGAAATAAATTGAATGAAGAAGGAAAAATTGTGAGAAACAAGGAAAGGTTAGTATGCAAATGATATGCTTAGGAAGAAGGTGAGGATTATGGTGAAACTTTTGCACATGTTGCTAGATTAGAAGGAGTATGGATGCTACTGACATTTTCTACATATAAGGGATTCAAAGTCTATCAAATGGATGTCAAATTAGCCTTTCTGAATGGGATTCTTGAAGAGGAAGTATATATTGAACAACCTGATGGATTTTCCTTGACTGAAGATAAGGACATGGTGTGTAAATTGCATAAAGTTTTGTATGGTCTAAAGAAAGCACCGAGAGCATGGTATGAGAGATTACATGCACATTTGATCAAGATTGGATTCCAACGTACCAGTGAGGACAATAATATTTATCTAAAAAATGATGGAGACAAGATGGTGATTGTTTAAGTGTTTGTAGATGACATAATTTTTGGTGGCAATGATGATATGAGTATGAATTTTGCTAATGAGATGAAAAATGAATTTGAAAGATCTCTAATTGGTGAAATAAATTTCTTTATTGGCTTATGGGTCCAACAACTGGATGGAGGTATCTTTGTTTGTCAAAGAAAGTATATCAAAGAGGTGTTGAAGAATTTTGGCATGGAAGACTACAAACCTGTAGGAACACCGATGGTAATATGCTACAAGTTGACAAAGTAAGATGATTCCCATAATGTTAGTGAAAAAGAGTACAAGTCCATGATTGGCAAGCTACGCTATGTTAGTCATAATAGACTGAACATTTCTCATTTTGTTGGATTAGTTGCTAGATTTCAAATAGAGCCAAAGGAGAGTCACATGGTGGCTGCAAAGAGAATTTTCTAGTATCTCAAAGGAATAGTAGACTATGGTTTATGGTATCCTTGCAAAGGAAATTTTAATTTGGATGTCTTTACTGATGTTGATTGGGCAGGTAATGTGGACAATCGGAAAAGAACAACCATTGGAGCTTTTCTGCTTGGTGGAATATTAGTGGCATGGACAAGCAAGAAAAAACATGTGTTTCTCAATCTATAGCTGAAGAAGAGTATGTTGTTGCATCCATGAATTGCACACAAGTCATATGGATGAGACATGTGCTAGAAGGATTCAATATGGATATGTCTGAACCTGTGACTATCTATTGTGATAATACAAGTGCAATCAAAATTTCTAAGAATCTTGTACTTTATGCTAGAACCAAGCACATTGATTTGAAGTATCATTCCCTAGGGGAAAGAATTCAAGAAAAATAGGTGAAGATGGGATATGTGAAGAGTAAAGATCAGTTGGCCGATATCTTTACTAAGCCCTTATCGAAGGCTACCTTTGAGTTTCTCAAAGGTAAACTAGGGGTTAGACCCCTACACTAGAAGAACTAGAATGCTAGAGATGCATCAATACTGTGGATTTCATGTTTATATTTCACTAAGGATTTATGAAGGTGCAGGCTACTCCTTTGGTGGAGCAAGTCTGATGTATAGTCCTGATTTAATGCTATGATATAATTTTCTGATTTGATTAGCAGAGATCATGGAAGAGGTAGCAGCAAAATTGAAGATAAGTGATGCATTTATACCTTTGGCATTATTGTTAAGGGGGGAGAAGAAGAGAAATTAGAAAGAAGAAAAATTAGATATGGGAGAAAAAGAAGAGAAATCGGATATGGAGAAGTTGAAAGATCAGATTGTCAGATTGAGAGAAGCATTGGTTAAGGGGGAGATGACAAAAGGACAAATACTAGCAGATGATGTGTAAGAAAGTTGTAGATATTGATGTTACTCTAATTGTATATCTGATTAGTGTTTCCATCAATTCCAAAGGGGGAGAATGTTGGCATTTGGCATAAGTGATACATATGAGATGATGCAGGTGATGTAGTTGGATGATTGAACTGGTAGAGGATAGAAGACTTAGATTTTTTAGTTAGATGACATGATCAATTATTTGTGTTGTCATTACTGGAAACTGATGTGAACTGATGTTAGATGATGATTTTTGAAGTTCCTAATGTTTTGGTTTGTCATCTAGGTGATTTGGTTTACTGATGA
Organism: Cryptomeria japonica; assembly: GCF_030272615.1. Lineage (NCBI taxonomy): Eukaryota > Viridiplantae > Streptophyta > Pinopsida > Cupressales > Cupressaceae > Cryptomeria > Cryptomeria japonica. Next base: position 724,229,726 of record NC_081407.1, read on the forward strand.
TAAGGTTTACCAACATAGAACTAAAGTCCATGAATTAGGACTTTAACTGGTAAAGGAATGACATTTTGATTGAATTGGGTGATCATTGATGTTTAGTGATTAGTGGTTTGAAATGTGAACTTGTATCATGTAAAGGAGTATATCACCAGAACCGTATCTTGTGATGATTATCAGAAGGCATGTTTCAAATTTTTGATGAAGTTTTGTTAAGGTTTTAGTAGGGTTTAAGGACCGGTGAAGAAATCATTAAACCGGTAATGATTTTGGCTATGACGGTGATTGACAATGAGTCTACATGAAGGTGGTAATATGAAAAAACTTGCGTGAATAATTTTCTTTGTGTTTTTGGCGCATATGATGGAGGAATTTGGGAATGTGCAAAGTGCTTAGTGGAGTGAGCTATGGGTTTGACTTTGGTGCAGATCTGATTTTTGTGATGATCTATATATTGATCTCTTATGATCTGCATTGAATTCATGATGTAATTTAGGGTTTAAGGCTAACCTAGTTGAGATGGTTATTTAGGTTGACATAGTTGATGTTCATTGTGTCGGTGGTCTTAGAGAATGAGTTGAGCCATCCAAGTGAAGTGTAAGATATTCCTTAGAGTTGTAGAGTGGTGTGCATAACTAGACCTGATCAAGCAAGCAGAGAACTGCAAGTAACATGTCATTTTTCTTACTATTGTTCCCTAATAGTTGCAGTAGCTAAATCCCTTAACCGGGTAGGTCCTAACAAACCTGAAACATTTAAGTCCCCTAATAGGGAAGCTCTCAAAAAGAGTGGTGAATCCTCTCATGAGGTTGATCCTAATAGGTCATCAAGCTCCTAACCGGGCTTCTAGACAAATCCCTTAACCTAGTGACTCCTAACAAGGTCTACTCCTAACTAGGCGTATTGTAAGCTCCTAATAGAGCGTACTTCAAAAGAGTACAAATTATTATGGGTACCAACTCCCACCATGGTTTTTCTCAATTTGGGTTTCCACATCAAAAATAATGGTGTTCATGTGTGGAATGCTTTTCTTATGATGTTCATGTTTTATTTTTGATTACCGGTTAAGACAATTTATGTTTGTTTATCAGAGATCTTAAAGTGGTTACCAGTATTGCTGGTTAAATGGTTGATGAAGCATTCTAATCAGTTAATAAGTTAGTTATGTTAGGGGTCCCATAGATACTGAGAGGGGGGGGGTGAATCAGTATCTAACCGGTAATAAGAATTTCTTAAGTTAAAACATGCAGAACATAATATAACAGTGTACTGGTATGCAAGAAATAATGCAATAAACAGAATCAAGAACATCCACATGAAAAGTATACCATAACACAAGATGTTTAACAAGGAAACCCGATGTGGGAAAAAACTCGGTGGGATTTGTGACCCACAATATTCACTCACTGGCCAATAAGAGAATATTACTTACAATAGGGGCCTGCACATGTAGGAAGGCCAACTGCCTAGAGCTCACTGCTCAATGGGAAGTCACACTAACTTACAATAAGGATTATTCTAATCCAATGACTTGTACTGCTTTACAATAGCATCTTCAATGCCAGATTCAATACCGGTTCCTGCTCTGTTCTTTACATATACCCTTGACCTATATTTCACACATTAGGTCTGCCTAATAATTTCCTTTTTGCTTCTACATCACTACTACAAATGTCTACAATGATCTCCTCTATATACAAGAGTCATTTTACAATTTGCCAAGTCGACTTACAATAACAAACAAAATATTACATAACAAAAATCTTGTCGGCCTCTGTGCCGGTATACATGTTTTCTTTTGTGCCGGTGTCAGTGTCCTGAGTCCTGGTGTAGAGTGTGATTTGCTGATGCTGGTGCACTATCTTTCTTGAATTTTACTTTGCCGGTATGATGTCTTGCCGGTGCCGGAGGATTGCAAGGTTGCCTGTGTAATGCTTTGCTGGTATAATGTCTTGTCGGTGCCATAGGATTGTAAGGTTGCCATCAATGACAAAACCTTCAATCACATAAAATGTCTCATTGGAGTGTCCATATGCCAACAAGTTATAGTGTTTGTTGATCTGATATTGAGTTGATGACTAATCAAATTAATAAGTTTGCATAAGAGGAAATGCTTGTCTAGATCCGATAAGGGAACTGAGATATCTATTATGAAGAATTGGTTTAAGTGTTGAATGTTTTCAGATCTGAGATAAGTTTTGGTTTTGAGTTTTTAGTTACAATTGGCATTAATACGGATTCACCACCACCTCTTAGTATTAACCGAATCCTCATAGGATTACCATATTCACAGGAAAAAGTAATTGATTATGCGGAGACTTATTCCCCTATTGCAAGAATTGAAGCGGTAAGACTTTTTCTTACCTATGATGCACACAAGAACTATAAAGTATATCAGATCGATGTCAAATGTGCATTCATGAATAGAGATCTTGAGGAGGAAGTCTATATTGAGAAACCAGATGGATTTAATTTATCACAAGACAATGACATGGTTTGCAGACCGAAGAAAGCTTTATATGGACTAAAATAGGCCCTTAGAGCATGGTGTGCTAGATTGGATATGTATCTTTCAAATCTTGGTTTTAGCAAAGGTAATATTGATAGTAATTTATATTACAAAATTGAAGTCTTTGTGGATGATATCATTTTTGGAGGAGAAGATAGTCTATGCATGAAATTTGTTGATGATATGAAGAATGAATTTGAAATGTCTATGATTAGTGAGATGAAATTTTTCTTAGGTTTATAGATTACTCAAACTGATAAAGGTATTTCATTTGTGAAATTAAATATGTGAAGGAGTTACTTAAGAAATTTGGACTTGAGAATTCTAAATCTGTCGGTACTCCTATGATAACTAGTTACAAATTGTCAAAGGAAGATGAATCCCCTAAAGTGTTTCCAATAGATACAAATCAATGATTGGTGGTTTTATGTACTTAACTCAAACTAGACTTAATATAATGAATGTTGTTTTTATTGCTTCTAGATTTTAGTCAGATCCTAGAGAAACTCATGATATTGTTGTTAAGAGGATATTCAGATATTTGGCAGGTACACCAAACTTTTAGTTATGGCATCCAAAGAATGATGACTTTAGATTATGTGCCTATACAGATTCTAATTGGATAAGAGATGTGGATGACATGAAGAGAACTACTAGCAGTAGATTCTTTCTTGGGAAGAAGTTGGTTTCATGGCTTAGAAAGAAACAATCATGCACTTCATTATCTACTGTTGAAGTGGAATATGTAGTTGTTGCTACCAACTATACTAAGATTTTATGGATGAAATAGATGTTGAAAGTGTAGCATCCTAAAATTGCGACACTTACAATTTTGACCGCATTTAGGTCTTCACGATGGCGACGCAACACTAAACCTGAATGGAGACCCCGAAACTTGCTCATGACACCAAAAACTGCATTTTCTTGCACCCTGGCCTGAACCTCCTTTGCACCCTGCTGTCCCGGGAGGTGGGACCAGAGCGCCCAGTGCCCTAGTCCTTTAGGACCAGGGCACCTAGCGCCCTGGTCCCCCAGGACCATGGCACCCAGCGCCCTGGTCCCTGGCCCTATTTTGGGCCCGGTCTCCTATGGGACTTCGGGCCTTTTTGTTTGCAAATTGGAAAATAACATTTCCTGGTCGGCCTAAGGTTGGGAAAATCAGTCTATCAGCCCTAATTGACAAGTATATAAACTACATTTTCCTCTTTCATTCGATATGATGGAAAAAGCATGGAAACTATACTCAAGCATTCAAGCATTCAAGCATTCCTTCAAGCAATTGATCATTCTAAGTCTCCATTCAAGGCTAAGTGTTGCATTCAAGACAAGGATTCAACCATTGAAGAGGAGATCACTTCCAACACATTACATGCTACAACGTACAACATACAAAAAACAACAACATCTATACCTTCGCACATAAGGATACAAACATCCTTACAACAAGGTATTAGTACTTGTTTTACATTACAGACATTTAGATTTATAGCATTTCTCATTTCTTGGTTAATTCCAAAACTGGGGTTTGACCTAAAGGCAAACCCCTAATCCCTAACCCCCCAATCGTCTTCACTTTTTTGTGTGTAGGTTGCAGGTACGCGGCTGAAATTGAAGATCTGGAATCCTTGTGCAGAGACGAACAGATCCCCCTTCGTTTCGCGGATTTTTCAGAGGACCGTGTGCACGCCGGGCGCCATCGTCTCATCAACTTTTGCTCAAATTTGCAGGATAGCGCCATCTCAACATTTTACTGCTAATTCCAGGTCCGCAGCTTCATATCATATCCCTATCTCAGTTTATAAGCGAATCTTTATCACTTTTTATGCATTCCTAGTTCAATCTTTCCATCTACATTCTTTACAAAAGAGGGTATCCTTGCTATCACAAACCCTTGAAACTCATATAGAATCCAATCTTGCATTGCGTGGGATTGGATCTTGTGGGTTTCAACCCCTCTTTTGAATGTAAAGTCCCTCCTAAGTGAAAACCATCAACCCTAGTGACTCTCCCTTCTCTCTCCTCGGAGTTGGGGAGGGGAGAACGACTAGGGTTCGATTTTTCCGCTTTACATTTTGGTGAACCCGACGTGAACATCCTTTCTGATTATTCATAGTTAGATCTGAAAATTGGATTCCTTGATTACATTTCCATGTTTGATCTTTGGCAAAATTTTAGAGGTTAATTGCATAAAAACCCTAAATTTTCTTTTTAAGTAATTAAACTTGTGAAATGTTTGATTGTTGATGCTTGTTTCAGATCTGCCCTTCTATTACAAATTATCAATTCATATTTGTGCTTTGATTTTGAAAATTAAGTGGTTAAGTGTCAAAACCCTAATTTTTGAAACCTTCTTGATTCAACCTTTGTCCGACAATTTCACTGATCAAAACATCTCCAAATCAGCTGTAACTTTGGATTCCGCAATAAAATCACAATATCTTTCATCCCTAAAAATTTGGAAAAAAGTTGCGAGGACCATGTGCACTCCGAGCGCCTTCGTCCCCGACATTTTTTCCGAAATTTTGGGAGCGAGATCTTACTGTATTTTCCTGCTAAAATCCAGAATTTTGGCTGATTTTATCAATTTTAACACCTTCAAAATTACAGTCAAAGTTGGTCTAGTGATTGCTTGGATTGAGGCTTCTAATCATTCAAAAATTGCCGAAACTGAAATTCATGTCAAAATTGTGTTTCTTACTATCCTAAATCTGAAAAGTGTGTTGGCATTCATTCGAAGTTTCAGTGCTTTATTCAAATTCTTGCAATTTGTGACTTTTGAAATTAAGTGCTTAATTACAACAACTTTGATTTCCGCTTTCAGAATTGAATTTTGCGTGAAATTGAGTCAATTTTCAAATTTCAAAACTTGCATTGCTCTTAACATTCCCTCTAAAATCATAAAATTCAAAATTTTAGTTTCCCTCTCTTTTTTCAAAATTCAAATTTTGCATTTTTCGACAATCTGGGTAGGGTTCAATTTTGAGATTGCAACTTTAATTTGGCCTATCTACAGACCGTAAAATCACTCAATTTTTTTAGGTTAGCTGTAAAATCATCATAACTTTCATCCCTGCAAATTTCAAAAAAAGTTGCGAGGACCGTGTGCACTCCAAGTGCCACGGTCTCGGACATTTTTTTCGAAATTTCGGGAGACTGTCATGATTGCATTTAACAGCTTAAATCTAGAAGACTGGCTGGTTTTACTGAAATTTGCTACCTCTAAAATTCAAAATCTTCTCTCTCTCTTTAGTGCATGAGTTTTACAACAATAAGTTCTACTTACACTATTCCTGTTAGACGAAGCCTGAGAATTAAGTCTTTCCAAGGTTTAATTACTGAGGAGATGGAACCTAATTTGAATGGTCTTTTTAATGAGGACATGGGTAATTCCTCTAATCCTCTTAATGATGAAGAAGCTCTCCATGAGGTTTCTGTAGAACAACTTTCAAAATTGGATAACCAATTTGACGATTTTCGACAATGGATGTCTCAAGAATACCCTGATAGTCAAGCTCTTCCTTTAATTGAGGGTCTAAAACATATGCTTCAAAGTGATAAGAATGGAATTGATATTTTGTGTGGTATTGCACACATTGTGGATTCAAATGTGATGCCTATGAAAAGTTGTGCCGAAACCTTAGGTTATACACAACCTCCTACTCAAGACAATCATTCTATTCCTTTGACGACTCCTATTGCTAGTATACCTACTTTTACATCAAACATAATGACTACTTCAACACAAGACATTCCTCCTATGATCACCAGTCATGGGGGCAATCCCTCTTCTTCAATTAACCCTCTTCCTTCATTCAATCCAACTTCTTCATTCATTCCTTCAATGAGTGTTCCTATTATATCACCACAAATGAACATGACACAAGGGGGCAATTCGTTTTCCATTCCTCCTTGTAGTGTTCCTCCTGTCCAATCATCTCCTATGACTAACTATCATAGTGTCCCACCACCTTACTCTCTATCTTCTTTCAATAACATAACACCTCCATCACAATCTAACATGTCTAATATGAACTCTTCGACTGAAGCGACCATTAACAATCTTGCACAAACTGTCTCTTCTTTACAGCAACAAATTGCCTCTATGAATCAATCTAAGTTTAGTGTGCCCACATTTGATGTTGCGAGTCCACTTTCTCTTGACATTGTTCAAGCTATTCCCCCTAAACATGTTGAAATTCCGCATTTGGAGCTTTATAATGGTAAGGGTGATCCTCTAACACATGTTAAGACCTTTCAAACAATATGTACTCATTTTGCTTATGACCAAAGGTTGCTTGCAAAATTGTTTACTAGAACATTAAGAGACAAAGCCCTACAATGGTATTGCTCATTGCCTTCCTATTCTATTACTTGTTTCAAACAACTTGCAAATGCTTTCATTCAACAATTTCAAAACAATATAAGTCCTAAATTTACTTTGATTGATTTAATGCATTGTAAACAAGGTGTTAAAGAAAAAGTGACTGATTTCATTGGTAGATATAAGCATTTGTATGCTCAAATTTCCTTTCCAGTGCCTGACAATGATATTCAAAGAATCCTTATTTCTAATTTGCAAAAAGACATTAGAGAAAAACTCCTATTTTCTGAGTTTACTTCTTTCCAACAGTTGTGCGCAACTCTTCACAATTATCAACTGACTGTGAGTCAAATGGAACAATCACATCCTATGACTCCGAGTGATAAGGGTGATAGTAGTCAACAACCATTTGGGAAGTTTAAACCGAACAGAGAGTCCATTAAATTCAATGAAAACATCATCAACAACAATGTGAATGCAGCATCAGGTGTGTCTCCTATTTCTAAGTTTTTCAAGAAAGAAAGAAAGTTTACTCCTTTGAATGAATCATTGCATAGTATTATGAATAAGTTATTGGAACAAAATGTGCTTACTCTTCCTCCTATAAGGCAAATTGATCCTGCAAAGATTACTTCACCTTATTTTGATAACAAATCTTTTTGTCAATTTCATCGTCAACCTGGGCATAATACTGAAAAATGTTTTGCTTTAAAGGGGAAAATTCAAGATTTGATTGATAATAATACTATCTCTGTTTCTGGTGTGAATGATAAAGGCAATACATCTGTAGCTCCTCCTAACCAAAATCTTCAGATTTTCACTGATCCATTACCTTCTCATACCTCTAATGCGATTGATACTACTGATTCCTCTGTCTCACCTAATGATCTTGTGTCTATGACTCCGAATGTGATTAACTTTGTGGAGCAGCAGAAAATCCCTAAAGAACCTTCCATCACATTTGATTCCAGTGAAACTATCAGGGCACCTGATGATCCTTTATATATAGTTGCAAAAGTCAAGAACACACCTTGCCGTGGAGTGCTTATTGATCTTTCTTGTATGATTAATGTCATTATTGAAGAATTTCTTTTTACTTTGCAATTGAATCAAGTTATCTATGACAAAACAAATGTGGTTGTGAAATTATTTGATGCATTTTCTTCTCCTGCAATTGGTTCTATTACATTACCTATTGAGGTCCGTAACAAATCCCTTGATGTGAACTTTGCTATTATTCCATCTTCCGAACAATTTCGTGTGAAGCTTGGTTATCCTTGGCTATCTTCCATGAAAGCTATTGCTTCTCCTATTCACAAGCGTTTGAAATTTCCCCATAATGGTGAAGTTGTTACTGTCAATCATAGTCTCTTTAAACCAGCTGAAAGAACTTCTAGCATTCCTATTGATTACTTTTGGCCTAAACAATTCCAATCTCTTCCTCCGCGAAGTGATCATCTTTTCAAATCTTATCAAAAGTGGAAAACAGATATGATCCTATCTCTAAGTGAACCTAGAACACCCAAACTTGATATTCCTATCGTTCTTGAGAAGGAAGTTCTTCCTTTGAAAGATAAAACTAATGTCTTTCCTCAAGAAGATTTCCAACCCATCCCTATGGATGTGACTATGCCTATGATTAATAAACTTCCTAAAAGTAGACCTATCCCTCCTCATCATGATGGACTTGGTCTCCTTCCAAAACCAAATAATCCTCCTTTATATGGAGCAGTTCCTCCTCCTTCCTCTTATGGAGAGAAGAGACCTTCCTCTTCTCCTATTGTTCAGCCTAAGAGACCACAACCTAAACACCCAAGTGATAAGGATGAGAACATTCCTCCTCCTCAATCTTCTTAACTTCCTACTAAGACTAGACGAAATCGTTCTGCACGTGAACGCCGGCGAAAGCGTCGTCTTAGAGCTCAAAATTTGCAATCCCCAAAAACACCTTCAACAAGCATTATTCCATTTTCTCCTCAGCCGGAAATTGAGCCGAAATCTCCTAAACATAAGATGCATGATGGTCTTGATCCTGTGTGAGTTAAAGATCCTATTTTTATAAATCTTGATGATGATAAAGATGAAAATGTTATTCATAATGAAAATGCTACTTCTCCTGTTCATTCTGATAGTGAATATGAACTTGTTGATATTGATAACCATTTATCTAACGAATTTTCTAAAGCACTTATCCTAGCTCCTAGACAAGAACACCGTGGCTTGGGATATGAACATAGCCCTTGTTTGGATCTTGTGATAGCTCCATCTGCTGTGTTGGATGTTCCTCCTCTAGCGTGTTCCCTGCCTTCCCGAAACATTGATCAGCAAGATCGGGGGGTAGATGACGTGCTAGACTAGTTTCATTAGTATAGCAGATTCTCTCCTCCTCTCTTTCGTTACTTCCTCTATGTGTTATTCTCATTCTTCTATTTGTTGTCCTTAGTGTTGTCTACTTGAGGACGATGCAAAGCATTGAGATCTCTCGATCTCTCTCATGTTGACTCAAAAGACACATGTGTTCCCTTCTTCTAGGTGACCTTCCTTGATTGGGGAATCAAGAACAATTATGCATACATACATATGATATACATGAATTATCATATAGCATACTGACCCCGAGGAAAGCGAAGTCACCTCGTGCTTTGTGTTTTGTGTCTATTATCCTTGGGCTTATCTCACACTTGGGGGCTAAATCCTTGCGATAACGTGCTTCTTTCTCATTTCTTATATGTATCACTACCTTAAAGCAATCACCCCCGGTGAGGCATGTGTGATCGCTTTAACGTAGGGGGGCATACATCCCGTTCATATCTTTTCAAGATACTTGAAAATTTCTTGACAAATTTAGCTTTGCCTTGAAAATTTTTGATATCTTTCTTGCATGACTCATAGTGAGGGAACCTTGCTACTAATAGTCATGGTTCTCCCTCATGATCTTCCCTTTTACCTTGTCAATCGAAGTCGTAAGATCCTTAGTCCATTGGGAGCTTGGTGTATCTTGCCTCCTTGACGTGGTGAAAGTTTTTCAATGTTGTTTCCTTGTACTTTACCGGAAGTATGAGCGTACACTTATACTCCTGCTAAAGTGGGGGCTAAATGTAGCGTCCTAAAATTGTGACACTTGCAATTTCGACCGCATTTGGGTCTTCACGATGGCGATGCAACACTAAACCTGAATGGAGACCCCGAAACTTGCTCATGACACGAAAAACTGCATTTTCTTGCACCTTGGCCTGAACCTCCTTTGCACCCTGCTATCCCGGGAGGTGGGACCAGAGCGCCCAGCGCCCTAGTCCTTCAGGACCAGGGTGCCCAGTGCCCTGGTCCCCCAGGACCATGGCGCCCAGCGCCCTGGTCCCTGGCCCTATTTTGGGCCCGATCTCCTATGGGACTTCGGGCCTTTTTGTTTGCAAATTGGAAAATAACATTTCCTGGTCGGCCTAAGGTCGGGAAAATCAGTCTATTAGCCCTAATTGACAAGTATATAAACTAGATTTTCCTCTTTCATTCGATATGATGGAAAAAGCGTGGAAACTATACTCAAGCATTCAAGCATTCAAGCATTCCTTCAAGCAATTGATCATTCTAAGTCTCCATTCAAGGCTAAGTGTTGCATTCAAGACAAGGATTCAACCATTGAAGAGGAGATCACTTACAACACATTACATGCTACAACGTACAACATACAACAAACAACAACATCTATACCTTCGCACATAAGGATACAAACATCCTTACAACAAGGTATTAGTACTTGTTTTACATTACAAACATTTACATTTACAGCATTTCTCATTTCTTGGTTAATTCCAAAACCGGGGTTTGACCTAAAGGCAAACCCCTAATCCCTAACCCCCCAATCGTCTTCGCTTTTCTGTGTGTAGGTTGTAGGTACGTGGCTGAAATTGAAGATCTGGAATCCTTGTGCAGAGACGAAGAGATCCCCCTTCGTTTCGCAGATTTTTCGAAGGACCGTGTGCATGCCGGGTGCCATCGTCCCGTCAACTTTTTCTCAAATTTGCAGGACAGCGCCGTCTCGATATTTTACTACTAATTCCAGGTCCGCAGCTTCATATCATATCCCTATCTCAGTTTATAAGCGAATCTTTATCACTTTTTATGCATTCCTAGTTCAATCTTTCCATCTACATTCTTTACAAAAGAGGGTATCCTTGCTATCAGAAACCCTTGAAACTCATATAGAATCCAATCTTGCATTGCATGGGATTGGATCTTGTGGGTTTCAACCCCTCTTTTGAATGTAAAGTCCCTCCTAAGTGAAAACCATCAACCCTAGTGACTCTCCCTTCTCCCTCCTCGGAGTTGGGGAGGGGAGAACGACTAGGGTTCGATTTTTCCGCTTTACGGAAAGATATAAGGGTAAGTTATGGTGAGCCTATTGTTATTCATTGTGATAATACTATTGCTATTGATATGTCAAATAATCTGGTATTTCATTCCAAATTAAAACACATTTCTATAAGGTATAATTTCTTGAAGGAAAAGGTTGAAGCAAATGAAGTCAAATTGGTTTATGTGCCTACTAAGCAATAGACTATAGATATTCTAACTAAAACATTGCCGAAAGATAATTTTGAATATCTCAAAGATCAGTTGGGGGTTACCGACCCTCCGGAACAGACTTGGAGATGCAGGGATGCATCAATCCGGTGAGCTTATCAAACATATTTTTCTGATCCAGGTTGATGAGATGATGCTACTACTCTGGGGGAGTAGTCAGCTATTTGGTTTACTATTCTTGATTGGGTATCCATCCTTTGTCATTGATGTCAAAGGGGGAGAGATGGTATTCATGTGAAAAATTGTTAATCTTAGGGAGAGATATATATTTCAGATCTTTCTTTTGGAGATTGTTGGCATTTCTTGGCACTTGGTTGTTTTTGACATTTAATGTTGCTATCAATGCCAAAGGGGGATATTGTTGGCAATATGTTGGATTTGGTTAAGTATTGTCATTGATGTCAATAGTGTATCCCGGTTGGAGGCTATCCTGGTTGGACCTATCCCGATTAGTCTTGGTGATCATCTTGGTTTTGGTTGTGATTCTAATCTGGTATGATCAGATCTTTGGAATCAATTTGGATGCTTACTCTAGATGGTTATATGCTTTCCATATTCTATTGGTTCATTATTTGGTGCTTTGGTTGCTATTGCTTTTGTTTGCGGTTGGTATTTCTCGGTACCAGTTAGCTTTACCGATAAGCAATAATTGATAATTTGGTAAAATGATTTTGGTCCGGCTTATGTGAATAGTTTCTATTGTGTCGATGGTTCTTCTTGATCGTGTCCTAGTTTTTTGGTGGCTTTGCATTGGCTGGCATGCTATTATGATTGTCCTATTTGGATCCGATTAGACTTTCTATTATTTCACTAAGGGTTTCTACCAATTGGTGAAGCGTGTTGGATTTTGGTCTTAGCGGAATTTCTAGCGGATGGAATTGTTTGGTTATTTGAATTAGGTCCATGTTGTTGGCAAATGCACACTCCAATGAGACATTGTAGGTGATTGAAGGTTTTTTCATTGATGACAACCTTACAATCCTATGACACTGGCAAGACAATCCATCGGCACTAGCAAAGTCAGATTCTACACCGATACATGGACAACCTGCACAAAAGTCAACATGAATTTTATTGATAATATCTTTTGTTTATTATTGTAAAGTCATTGTAAGACAACTTGGAAAGTTGTAAAATGATTCATATATATAAGAGATCATTATAGAACATTTAGGTAATCACGAAGGAATGTAACTAGGCAAAATAAGGCAGACCTATTATGCAAATTATAGGTTAAGGGTTTATGTATGAAGCAGAGCTATAAACCGGTACTGGATTTGACATAGTAGATGCTATTTTGAAGTAGTAAAACACATTGGATTTATATAATCCATTTTGTAAGTCAGTGAGACTTCCCATTTTGTAATTGAGTAGTGAGCTCTAGGCACCTGGCCTTCGTGCATGTGCACGCCCCTCTTGTAGCAGTAATATTCTCTTATTGGCTAGTAAGTGAATATTGTGGGTCACAAATCCCACTGAGGTTTTTCCCACACTGGGTTTCCTCATTAAACTACTGTGTTATGGTGTGTTTTTTATGTGGTTGCTTTTATCTCTATTTATTGCATTACTTTATGTTTACTGATACACTGTATTAATATGATCTAAATGTTTTAAGACAAGAAAATCCTTTTACCGGTCAGATACTGATTCACCCCCCCCTCTTAGTATCTATGGGAATCCTAACAATTGGTATCAGAGCCTAGTCCTCTATTTTCAGAAGCCTAATAGCTTGAGGAAGATCTTGACATTGGTAGAAATGGAAAATTTGATAAAGCAATTAGAAGAAGTCCTCTCAGACTATGATACAGAAAAGTTGAAAAATATGAAACTTGAAGATGATCTAAAGGTAGCACAGGATATTATTCAAGCACTTCAAGAAAATATTACCATTGTAAGAAACAAGAGAAGAGAACTTTGTGAAAAGATGCAAAATGAGAATGATGAAAAGGAAACTCTCAATGATCAGATAAACAAGCCTAAACAAGAAAATATGACAATAAGGAATGAGATGCAAGATATGACTATGAGATTTTGTAAGGAAATTTAAGATAGAAAGAAGAATGAAGAAGATTTGACTAGAAGACTAAGTGATGCTACAAATGAGAACACCAGACTTAGCTATGAAAATGATTTGTTGAAGACAGATCTGATGCATAAGCAGAATGACTCCAATGAACTTATGAGACAGAAGGAAATCTTAGAAAGAGAACTGGATCCTGCAAATCAGCACAAAGAAAAATTCGAGAAAAGCTCAGAAGAACTTGGTGACTTGTGAAGAATCAGAAACCTAATGGTGAAATTTGCGGACTTGGCTTTGAAGTTGGTGAAAGCTCCAGTATTGCAAACACATAGGATCATAACAAACTGGTAAGACAACCTACTGCTTACAAATTCAATGGCAAATGCTTTAACTGTAACAAGTATGGTCATAGAGAAAATCAATGTAGATCTATAAATTATCAGAATACCAATACACCAACTGGTCAATGTTCAAAATGCAACAAAGTTGGTCATAATCTTGAAAATTGCAGAATGAATGTGAGATGCTATGTTTGTGGAAGATTTGGACACTTATCTAATCAATGCAAAACACAAACTGGCATAGGATATGGGAAAGCTATTCAGAAAAATAATGTGACTTGTTATGCCTACAATAAAATTGGACATATTGCTAAATTTTATAGAAGCAAGTCCTCACCGGCAAATAACAAAGGTCCTAGTTTGAAAGGAAAAGAAAAATTTGAAGAAGTTAAGCAAGAATTCTCAAAACAATGGATCAGGAAATCAAAAGTGAATGTTGATAGGAATATTCCTCCACTGGCAAAATAGAGTAGCACTCCACCACTAGGAGACTCTTCATCTAATTTAAGAAAATTCCCTTGAGGGTTTGACAATCAAATGTGAAATATGCTATTAATCCCTCGGTTGATGGTGAGAAGTAGAAACTACTTCTATACTGACAGATAAAGTTAAGTGACTACTTAATCGACATGCATTAAATGTGGTAGTTGGCAAATTAACATTATAAATAAGTGTTTTTGACTCCATTTTACTTCACCGATCATTTAGACATTCAAAGAGCGTGAAAATTCTAAGCTAAGGCATTTTGAGCAAAGAAGCAAAGCAATTCAACAATCAATATTTCCAAAGGTAGAAAAAGGTATTTATAATCATGGCATCTTCTTTTGTACCTAAATTCATAGCAAACCCTACTGTAGTGGAAGTAATCAAGCGCCCTAGGCCTATATTTTAGTTAGTTCCCAAAATAGCAAAGAAGGATGATAATGTTGGTGCATTTTCTCAAATTCCCAAAGGAGTAGTTTTTGCAGAAGACCCTAGGATGTATATTCATTGCCACATAGAAGAATTAGGTGATGAGGAAATCAAGAACATGTATAAGACTATAATATGTGACGATTTCAGTAATGTGAAACCTGAACACAAAATAATTGAAACCCTAGGATTCACTGAAATTCTCAGCATTCTAGATTTCCCTAAGGAAGTTATAAGGATAGTATTGAGCAGGGTACATCGTGCATTCTTCTGGTTAGATTTGGTTCACAAAATTACTAAAGAGGTAGTAAAAGCTGTAACAGGGTTACCCTCCACCGGTAACATACCTGACAAGACAAAGAAAGTCTCAAGTGACCTAGTGATGAACTTAACAGGTGCAACATCCGACAAGAGGTCTTTAAGGGTAAATGATGTAACCAACATCAATGTGAGATTCATTAGCATGATTCTAGGCTATAAAACCACACATGCAAACAGATTAAATTTAGTTTCTAGTTTATGAATAAAGAGTGCTTATGATATGATCAAGGATCATGCAAAAATAGATGTGTGTGAATGGTTGAAGGATGAACTTATTGATAATCTCGGAAAGATTAAGAAAGACAAAAAGGGGACATTTAGATTTGGTAATTTACTTGTCTATTTAATGTTGCACAAAAGAAAATAGGTGCTTGGTATCGGTAACAAGAATCTTGGTTTTGACATACCGGTAGGCAAACAACTATCTGACTTACTAAACAACATGGGTGATAACAGAGAAAAGAATATAAATGAATACTTTCAAGCACTGAAGGCCCGGATGAACAGTAGAATCAAATTATCACAAGAAATTGTAAATAAATATAAGGATGAAATATGTTTTGTCATTAAGAAGGATGAGATTTGGATGGAGGCAGTTATCCCAAGAATAATTTGGGTTACTGAGATGAGTTATGAAACCGATGATCACATAATTGAAATATATGCAAAAGCCCTTCTGGAAGCACCCAAGGAACCTAGGGAAGAGGTATTTGGCAGTGCTGAGACCATTGAGAATTAAATTCAATCTAAGAAAAGAGTAAAGAAGGTAGAAGCGACAGTAAGAAGAGGATCAAGGTAGGCTAAGGCTATCAAAGAAGATGTACTTAAACAAATCGGTATCACTAAAGATGAGTTAGAAGCACTACAGCCAGAAACTCACCTTTCATCAGTAGCAACTTCTTTAGAGAGTGATATGCCAACTGCATTTAAAAGAGTTGTGAGGAAAAGAGAACCTTCACCAGTATCTACACCTTGCCTAGAAGAACTAGACAAAAACAACAGGTAGTAAGGCCCCCGGCTAAGAAGATAACTCCAAAGAAGAAAAAGTTAACACCAAAGAAAAAGACTCAACAAAATATTGCCCCAATTGACAAACTACTGGATGAAATAAAAAAGGAAGGAAAGCTTAAGAACATCAACAAACTATATGATACATTATCAGTTGATGACAAAGAAAAAGTTGAAAACAGTGTAATTCTACACTTGGACATCTATAAGAAATTTATAATGCAAGTTGTGGATGAATTACAAGCAGAACTGTTTAAGAGACTTGAAGCTAGAAGGCAAGCTGTTGTAGAGCTTGATAAGAAAATTAAAATTGAAAAACTACTTGTTGTTTACCCAGTAAACTCACCAAAGGAAATAGATGATTTAATCTCTGAAGCTAACTGGTCAGTATTCTCAACTACACACCGACATATAGCACTTATGGTTGGTAGAATAAATGAGGTTGTAGAGGAAACTGCTAATGGATGGGATATATTCCTTGTAGAAAAGGAAAAGCAGAAAGAGTATAGAAATCCTAAACCTATCAAAGTATATCAGAAAGATAAGGACAAGGGAAAAGGCAAGTTTGGTGGACCTCTGAGCATAAAAATAATAGATAACCTAGTCCCACTGCCTTTGGATACTTTACAACTGAAGATTAACCGACCAATGAGAGTATGGACATACCATAAGAGGATACAACTCCTAATTTTGAGGTATTATACACAGTTGATATTGATACTCAAAAAGTTAACATTGTGGTAGATAAGGACACATCTGGAAAGATAGATATGGCTAGTGAGGCATCGGTAATAGATAATATAGAAGGTAAACCGATAGATGATAACACAAAGAATCAAGCAGAGCAACAAACAGAGCAACAGGCTCCATCACAGCAACAGGTTAATACAGGGTCAGTGCCACCGGCAATAGCTAAGCAAGACAAACCTTTTCTTAAGGAAATGGAAACACAAATTGACCTACCAGAGGTCACCACAAGAAAGGATATTACTCCCACCAGTGGGATATAGAGTGTTGGCCCTTCAAATGTAGGATTCAAATCAACTAATGTAACAAAAGTTCTTTTGGACTCCATAAAGAAAATAACAGATTGTAGCTCACAAGCCTACAAGGCTATAGATGATACAATTCCAATTTTGAAAATGATAGCTCCAAAATGTAATGTAGATAATAAGGATTGTTTGAGTCAACTTGACACTTTGTCTAAGTATATTACTGAAAACACTGTGACAGTTGAACAAATAAAAGAGGAAGCATTCAACGAGAGATTAGAAAAGGAAAAACACAAATTCTTTGAGGAAGAAATAAAGAAGTGTCAAGATAGTTTGACACACTTCTACTAGAACTGTGTAGTACATTGAAGGAATTCAAAACCTTGTACAGAGACACTTGCAAAACTAACTTTTTGACAGTTGATATAGACAGAAAAATGAGCAAGATACAAGAGGAAATAAATCAACTAGCTGACAATTTCATTAATTCATCTGATACATTATTAGTTTTTGAGCAGAAGATAATAGGTTTTGAGGAAGAACTATTAAAGCTAGAAAGAGAAAAGGAAAGAATAAAAGTAAGGCTAAGGATCTTAAATGGAGACTAAGTCCAAAATTGGACTACCTAGCATCCTTAAGGAAAGAGATATCTAATGCTTTGGTTCAAGGACAGAAAACACCGGTAGAGAGAATGCAACACCTCATTGGTACAATTCAGAGGACAGGGGAAGCAATAAAAGATAGCAATCAATTCATTAACAACTTGAATTTGGTTTTGGCGGATCTTTTTCAGATTGTAACCAACCGATTACAAGGGTGAAGCAGGAAACCACACTCTATTGATACCTTGACAACCTTTGTCATTGATGCCAAAGGGGGAGTAGTGGTATGAGAAAAATCCAATAACTCAGGGATCATCTACTCAAGGGGAGCACACATTTTGTTGGCAATATAGCATTATAACAGACAATGAAAGATTGTTGGCATTTCAATAAGGATATTGAGAAGGTTGTTGATGATTATGGATATAACTGATTAAAGATGTTTACTGTCTTGATATTATTATTTTGTCATTGATGTTAAGAAATTGATTTTCTAATTCAGTATGATGTTGCCATATCTTGAGAAGTATGATTTAAAAGAGTATAAAGATGTCGGTAAAAGACACAGGAAAGAATATGATGAATAAGGGGATGAATAAGGTATTCAATGGGCAGCTATTACCGAGTCAGACAATGATGAGATCATGATGTTTAGATTGTTTTAACATCATACATATGTTGTAAATTGTAAAGGTTAATACTATACTATGTTATCAAGCAAAGAAACTAGTCGGTAAACCCTAAGGAACCTAGTCGGTAAACCCTAAAGTTATCGCTATCGGTTAATGAAGGCGGAATGTCTACCGAGTGAAGTTTAGTATTCAACGAGTTATAACCAAGTTGCTACCGAGTTGTAACCGAGCTATAACAAAATGCATTAAATGTTTGCATGCATTAATTAATGAAGGAAGCTAATGAGCTGGAATTGATTAAATGATTGGTGAGCCATGGATGAAGTTTGTTAACAAATCTAAGACAATGGAAAGTCGACATGAAGATCTACAACACAGATTGAACTGTTAGGCCCAATATGGAAAACTGGTGTGCTGACAGGGGAGGGGTGAATCAGTACTCCAAAAATTTTCTTTGATAGTAACCTTACTGTTATGCATAAACAGAATAGTGCAGTAACATAAAATAAAACTAAAATCAACAGATAACAATCATACATGATTCACTACATAACACATATATTTTGGTCACGCAGAAACTCTTGGTTAGAGAGAAAAACTATGGTGGGGATGGCACCCACAACTTCACTACTGCAATAATAAAGAATGCTCGGTTAGAGCTACATTTAGCTATTTCTGATAGCTTACCCTGTTAGGAGTATCAAGATCAGTTAGATCTACCTTACTAAAGGATTTTACAACACTAT
Source organism: Cryptomeria japonica (assembly GCF_030272615.1). Lineage (NCBI taxonomy): Eukaryota > Viridiplantae > Streptophyta > Pinopsida > Cupressales > Cupressaceae > Cryptomeria > Cryptomeria japonica. The sequence goes on from NC_081407.1 coordinate 724,248,705, forward strand.
ATAAGTGTAGCACCTGGTTAAAGGATTTACAATTTATAGACTTGGTTAGAGTCTTTTACCCTGTTAAAGGTTTCTCTTACAACTTCAAAATATTACAATAAAAATATTACAAATATCTACAACTTTACATCTGAAATGGTAAAGCAGATTCTATGTGCTCTGAATAATATTACCTAGCTTATAGCATACCTCGGTAACCCATAATGAAACTCGGTAAACCCTTCTATTTACTTTTCTCTTTGACTGTTCACTGATAACCTTCTTGGTGACCTCTATGTGTCTTTGTAACAGTCTTCCTTCATGCATACACACACACCTTATCACATCTCTTGTATCTAACCCTAAAATCATGCTGTATAAACAGATCTCTTATAGCGATGATTTAATTCATTGCTTCGATCTTACAAAAATATTCTTTGAATGAATGACTCAACAAAATATCTCATTGGTTAGATTGACCTTGTAATCATACACAATCTCCTAATGCAATTTCCAATGCAAAAATGGTTAGATGTGCCTCGATCTTGTAACACATTTTCATGTGCATGTCCAGGTTTAATGTATCTGGTAAAACGTTTCACTTGGTGAATATCAAATTGGTGAGTTAACTTTACCACTCGGTAGCCATGAAAATTTACTCAGTAAACAACTCGGTGAATACTGTGTTCTGTGACTGCTTTCTTCTGTAACCGACTAGACTGTTCATACCGACTTCTCTATGTGTATCGACTGCATGATTCGGTAATACTAACCGACTAGAATATATAGTATGACTTTGGATATGAAACTAATGGCAATTTGATAAGTAGTAACAATCTCCCCTTTTGACATTAGTTGAGATGTTTGACAAAAACTACTTACAAAGTCATAACTCAAAAACTATATACTTGACAATATATACAATAGTCAAAAAAATAGTATATGCAGATATACTCCCCTTATCATTATTCTGTATATAACTCTGAATTTTGCATGTTCAGTTATGTTCTATACTTGTGTGCTCTGAATGCTCTATATATTCTACTTGGTATACTCCCCTTGTATACAATACTCAAAATTGTGTTAACAAAACTATATTACTCTCCAAATGTATAATTACTCCCCCTTTGCTAGGCTTTCCTCTTTGTAGTATCATAATATTACTCCCCCTTTTTGACAAACATTAAAAACTTAATTTCCATCCGGAGGCAGTAACTGATCAAAAATAGTCTTATACTTGGTCCTGGCGTCGGTGAGGGCAACTGGGAGTGAATCCTTGACACTTCCCATTAATGAGTTTTGTGCTTGATTATTAGATAATAGTGATATCAAGCCATCAAGAGTGCTTCCCTCTTGTGTAGTTGATAAGCGTGTAGCTCGGTTGAGCTGTTCATGTACTGATGAGAGATGAGGAAGGAATAATGTTTGAAGGGTCATTATATCCATCCTGATTTTATGCTCTTCATTCCTCAGTTCTAACTGTTGAGCCATGAGATGTTGTAGCTTTTTGTAAAAGTTCTGAACTGAATTAGGCTCAGTGGTCAACTTAGATGAGAGATCGGTGATCTCTTTCTTAATTGCATCAGTTTTTCTTTTATATCTTTAATAAATAAAGAAAATGTACACAATTTCTGGAATAAATAAAGAATATGCTTGAGTTGAGGGGACAACTCAGTAATGAATTTGACAAGTTTTACCCTGCCAATAGCAATTGATTTTTGTACTTCCTCTATCATTTTTGTTGTAAGCTCTTTATCCTTGAGCTTGCTTAAGTACTCAGATGCATCGGAGTTCATCCAATTGAATATGGACCGAATTCAGTGAGTGCTTGCCCTTTCAGTTTGGAAATGTCGACATTGGGCAACATGATCAGTTTAGATAAGTCAAATTTAATACCATGCTTCCTCACCTTCTTTTCTTTTCCTTTGGTCTGGGGCACTAAGACAAGTTCTTGTGAGGCTTGCTGACCCTCGGTAGGTTGCTCGGTAGATGCAACACTTTGGTCGATTCTTGTAGCCATTGCAGTGTATTTGGGTGGCTTGGTGCTAGGGGTCTCAGTTGTAATAGTTGCAGTGCTTGTCTGTGCTTGAGACTTCTGATCTTTGGTTGTATCACCTGTAGCTTCAGATTTGTTACATGTATCTCCTGCAGCTTCAGATTTGTTTCCTTCGGTAGCTTGCACGATGTCCTTGGGAGCTTCAGTTGAGACTGGTGGCTTCATCAGTAGATAAGGCTGAACTTTTTCTAAGATAGATTCACTAGAGACAAGTTTTGCATAAGTGGTACCTTCAATCATTTCCTGCTCTGGTGCTGCTTCATCCATTACATCTTCATCAATTTGTATAGTGTCAATCGAGTCTGGACCTTGCTCGGTGACATCAACAATTTCAATTTGAGATTGTTCACCGACATCCTTTTGTTTGAAGATCTCCTGCCACTTGGCTTTAGTCTCATTCTCCACATCAATATATAGCCCATTCATCAATTTTAAGGCTCTCTGTTTCACAAGAAATTTAGAATTGTATGTGGACAAATGCTCCTTGATTTCAGCTATGGACATGTTAGGAAATAGATGGACTAGACTTCTTTCTCTTATTTGTCTCTCTGAATCCATTGCATATTTCCATCTGTTATCAATGTGTGAGTAGAGTTCACTCGGAAGTGAATTTTCTAGTTCTAATGGTGCTAACCGAAACTTCAGAAGTGTACATATGACAGCTTCTTCAATATGTCATTTCTCATCATTATTCCTAATCTCATACTTAACATATCTGAATCCTACAAATCCACCATATTCTTTAAGTTTGGCACAAAAATTTTCAACACTGTGAATGTTACCTTTTTGCTTTTTACAATCTGGAATTTGTTTGCATCATCAGACTATGTATCACTTGACTCTTTTGCCAAAATGAGTCTCCAAGTAGATTTCTTATAAGTTTTGGTTACCTTAGGAGTGGCAACAGTCTTTTGTTTCTTACTCAGTGATGCAGCTGATGCTCTGGTGTTGGGTCTCTTTGTTGGTGGAGTCGGTAGGGCCTTTGTGATGTCCTGTTTCTTTCTTTTCAGAACTTTACCCTTTGGCAACTCTATGCTTAATGTTATTGTAGCCTCCTATGCTTCTGATTCCTCTTTGGTAATGGCAAGATTGCCTTTGACAGGTGTAGAGGAGGATTCTTCTCCGAATTTCTCAGATAAAGCCTTTATCATCTTTGTAGCTTTTCTAGTAGCCTTAGGTACTACAATGCTCATTTTTACTTTCTCCTTCACCTCTTCATAGGTTCCATACCTTAGTTCAGTTTCATGCCTTGGCAGTGATAAATAAGCATCAATTTGTTGTTGTGTAATATCATAATCAATCTCATAACCCATTGGTTGCAATGATTGAGTCCTTGGTTCGACAACATTTACATAGCAATAATCAGTGTTGACTTCAAAACATATATTGTCCTTGTATTTTTCGACCAGCTTTGGTGGGATCCTGTACCTATTGTGCATTTTCTCTTGGAATTTGCTGAAGTAATCATCCATGATATCATTAAAGTTATCTCCTAACTTCTTGTTGTAGTCATTGATCTGATGGGTGATAGGTCAGTGTAGCTCCCATACTACTTTACCGACTGAGGGAAAGAACTTCTCAAAATAGAAAAACATACATACAAGTAGTGAACCAAACTTTAGTGTGTTTGTCAAGCTGTTCTTCTTCAGCTTCCTTATTTTGTTCAGGTTCTTAAACAAGTTCTTTAGTAGCACTTCACATAAGTCTACTTTCATTCCCTTCTTCACTATTTTGTAGGCCAAGTCCACTGCAGCACATGGTACACTATTTTCCCTTGTAGATTGGAAGAAATAGTAACCAATAACTCTAATTGCAAATTTTAGTTTAGCATCAGTGACATTATTCAATTTCAGTCCTCAGTAACCAGATTCTACTCTGGTTAAACTGATTAGCTCCTTTTGTGATATCATTTTCTGTGCATGAGCATGATCGTAGATGGGATATCCGGTGATCAGATGAATGGCTTCCTTCATGATCTTGAGCAGTTGCTCTTGTAGCCACATGAAATCATCATGTACTCTGCTCAATACAAACTTAACTCACTGGGGTTTGAACACACGGGGATAGACTAGGGCTTCGATTAATCCCTTGATTTTGATATACTCAAATTTTCTATCCAGTTTGCCATCAATGCACAGTTCATCATATGTGTCACTAATCTCTACATGACTGAGTTCCTCAACACGGCATTTGGTAAAGATTCTGACATCTTCCACTAACAAGACTCGATCCGGGATGAGTGAAAATGCAATTTTATCATCCGGTTCTAAGGCAACTTTAGGAGTTAGAGAATATTTTAGTGAGGGCTTCTCCACATTTTGGACAACTACAGGGTCTTGGATCTTGGGCACCATGGTAGATTTCGGGTAAGATTTGACAAGTTATCCTTAGGGTTTACAAACGACTAATGCTTCACACTTGATAGACAATAGCAATTTGACTAGATCGGAAACCAGCCAAACCGTGTGAATAGATTGATGTAAATACCTCAAAATTCACTCTAAATGAAGTTTGATCACTTTGATTTGCTCTGCTCTACTTCTCAAAAACTTGGGTGAATGAAAATGACCATGAAAACACTTTTAAGTACTCAAAAATACCTTATCGGGCTTCGTGCAAGTTAGGTCAAGATATTAAATGCACTTGGTTCACCTTTTACCGATTTACTCTTTTTTTTTTTTTTTTTTTCTGTTTTCACCGAGTACCCAACTTTGCTTTATTAACCGACTTGACAGGTTTCCTATATACACCGACTTGACAGGTTTCCAGTATAGTATATAAACTGACTAATTGCATCTTAACTATGCAGATTTTGAATTCTATACATAATAGAATAGGAACTATTATGATTTAAATTTTAGAGAATGCAGTCCCTTCATACCTTTCCTTGACTAATTTGAAATAGGTGCACCTAACTTGGTAGTTAAGGTGCTTTCTTCGTCAGACATAATTTCTTTCTTTTTCCAAATCATCTTGAATTTTTCTTTTATCTCTTCAGTGTCTCTTCTCGGTCGATCTACGCAATCTCCAGCTAAATGTCCAGCTTTGTGACAATGAAAACATGCCATACCAGGATTTCTCCATGATCTCTGGTTGTTCATTCCAAATCTTATAAAACATTTGGTACTTATATGTCCATATCTTCCACAACATTCACACCATATCCTTGTATTGTAATCCCATGGTACTGCTACATATTGTTGGTAAGGATCAATGTGAGTTCGGTAACCTCCAGTGTTTGCTCGGTGTGGATACTTCATGTAGTTCTTTTGCTTAAACCAACACTTCTCGATACTATGTCCATATCTATTGCAGTTTTTACAAAACCCTTTGAATTTTGCCTTCTAATAGTTGTTAACAGACTTTGTCCTACATTGATTAGGTGTGTGACCATATTTATTGCAATTGTAATAATATCCATTGGACTTAGAGATATTCAATTGCTTACCTTTTCTGATATGGCATATGTTGGTAGTATGACCTTGATTTCCACAGTAGTAGCAAATAGGCTTCTTCCTTTTGATATTATTCCTTTTTCTAGCTTGTTTTGATGATTCTCCTCTCTCAGTGGTATGAATTCCTTTCTCGGTTGATTCTTTTCCTTTGTAACCAAGTCCTCCATCTTTGTAGAGTCTTCTTGTATTCAGTTGCTCATCCAACATCTTTGATGCTTCATAACTTTTCTCCAATGATTCTTTGGATTTGTTCTTAGTTTCAAGTTCACCAGTCAACCTTGATACTTCAAGTTTCAATGATTGATTTTTATCATTCTTTAGAATTGCTTCATGATGTGCATAACCTAGTTGATCTGTCATATTTTGTTGAATACCAGTTAACCTTATGATTTCATCATCCTTATCAGATACTAGAGCTTCAAGTTGTTGTTTCTCTCTTTGTAGATCTCTTTCTTTATCCTTAGCTATCCTTAATGCATCTAGATTTTCAGTCATCTGTGTACTAAAATGTTCATGTTCTCTTCTCATTGCTTTTAGTTGATTATCCAATGCTTTGTTCTTTTCTTTCAATATTCCAATCATTTCTTCAGTCTCTTCAGATATACTATTCTCAGATGATGTCTCGATTTGTTCCACTAGCTCTTGAGAATCCTGCAAGTCATCAGATAATCTTCTCCTTACTTTCAGAGATTTTTACATTTGCCTCTGCATGTCTGAAATCACTTGATTTGCATTATCCAACTCTTCTTGAAGATGCACAATCCTCCAAGATTGTTTGTAGCCTTCCATTACTAAGATCCTTCTCTTTAGGTAGTTAAACCCTTTTCCAAGATTCAATCTCTGATACCAATTGTTAGGCCCAATATGGAAATTTGATGTACTAAGAGGGGAGGGGTGAATCAGTACTCCAAAACTTTTCTTTTATAATAACCTTATTGTTATGCATAAATAGAATAGTGTAGTAACATAAAATAAAACTAAAATCAACAGATAACAATCATACATGATTCACTCCATATCACATATATTTTGGTCACGCAAAAACTCTTGGTTAGAGAGAAAAATTGCGGTGGGGATGGCACCCACAACTTCACTACTGCAATAATAAAGAATGCCCGGTTAGAGCTACATTTAGCTATTTCTAATAGCTTACCCTGTTAGGAGTATCAAGATCAGGTAGATCTACCTTACTAAAGGATTTTACAACACTATATAAGTGTAGCACCTGGTTAAAGGATTTAAAATTTATAGACTTGGTTAGAGTCTTTTACCCTGTTAAAGGTTTCTCTTACAACTTCAAAATATTACAATAAAATCATTACAAATATCATCAACTTTACATCTGAAATGCTAAAGCAGATTCTATGTGCTCTGAATAAGATTACCTAGCTTGTAGCATACCTCGGTAACCCATAATGAAACTCGGTAAACCCTTCTATTTACTCTGTTCTTTGACTATTCACTGATAACCTTCTTGGTGACCTCTCTGTGTCTTTGTAATAGTCTTCCTTCATGCATACACACAGACCTTATCACATCTCTTGTATCTAACCCTAAAATCATGCTGTATAATTAGATCTCTTACAGTGGTGATTTAATTCATTGCTTCGATCTTACAAAAATATTCTTCGAATGAATGACTAAACAAAATATCTCATTGGTTAGATTGACCTTGTAATCATACACAATCTGCTAATGCAATTTCCAATGCAAAAATGGTTAGATGTGCCTCGATCTTGTAACATGTTTTCATGTGCATGTCCAGGTTCAATGTATCTAGTAAAACGTTTCACTCGGTGAATATCAACTCGATGAGTTAACTTTACCACTCGGTAGCCATGAAACTTTACTCGATAAACAACTCAGTGAACACTACGTTCTGTGACTGCTTTCTTCTGTAACTGACTAGACTATTCATACCGACTTCTCTGTGTGTACCGACTGCATGATTCGGTAATACTAACCGACTAGAATATATAGTATGACTTTGGATATGAAACTAATGGCAATTTGATAAGTAGTAACATGAACCACAATACCCTAGCACAAGTTCCAAGAAATGTATGCAAGTTCCAAGGTAGGGTAAAACATTTTCAGATCGAAAGATGCATTGAACTTGGACAAGATTGAAAATCTGATGGCAATGATTGATCATGGGAAATGTGATCAAGGAGATTAAGCAATTACCTAAATGTTTATAAATAGGAAACTGTTGATAAACAATGTATGCGGGCAAGTGTATGCACATGGATGCTACACAGTGATTACCGAGCACAAAAGCTTGAAGACCTTTTAGAATAACAAAGTATAGAAGCCCAACAGATAGACAAGATTAGTTCTATGTCTATATTGTATTGAACAAATAGGAATCTGCTTTAGCATTTTAGATGTGAAGTTGCAGATAGATTTTTATTACTGTTATTTTGTGAAAGTAATAGAAAATCTCTTAACCGAGTGGACTTAACAGTCTTATTTGTAAAACCCTCTAGCAAGGTGACATTTTGATTGAGTGTTTGAAATCCTTTAACAAGGTCACTTCTAACAAGGTGAAGATCCTAATAGATCTAAGGGAAATCCCTTAACCGGGTCACATCTAGCAATGTGTTTGTAATCTTTAATAGGATTTTCTTTTAACCGAGCATACTCTAGAAGAGTATATTTTTTAGTGGGTCTGAAATCCCACAGTGGTTTTTCCCTATTTGGGTTTCCACGTTAAATCTGGTGTTATGGGGTTTATGATGTTTATATGCTTTTGAGTTTGCATGTTTAACCATTTTGGTTATATTATTGTAGTATATGTTACTGAGGTTGAATCTGATGTTTTAACTAAAGATTAAGTTTGTATGATTCACCCCCCCCCCTCTCATCTTGTTGGCTATTGGATCTATACTTATATTAAGTATCAGAACTATCACATTTTTGGTAACATTTTTGGACTTCAATTTTTGATACACTTTTGAATTTTCTCATGAGTGTTGCCATCAATGCCAAAGGGGGAGATTGTTGGCAAATGCACACTCCAATGAGACATTGTAGGTGATTGAAGGTTTTGTCATTGATGACAGCCTTACAATCCTATGACACTAGCAAGATAATCCACCGACACTAGCAAAGTCAAATTCTACACCGGCACCGACAGTGAAAGGAAGCATACCGACAAAGAAGCCGACAGGAATTTTGTTGATAATATATTTTGTTTATTATTGTAAAATCATTGTAAGCCGACTTGGCAAGTTGTAAAATGACTCATATATATAAGGGATCATTATAGAACATTTAGGTAATCATGGAGGAATGTAATTAGGTGAAATAAGGCAGACCAATTATGCGAATTATAGGTTAAGGGTTTTTGTATGAAGTAGAGCTATAAACCGGTATTGGATCTAGCATACTAGATGCTATTTTGAAGTAGTACAACACATTGTATTTATATAATCCATTTTGTAAGTCAGTGAGACTTCCCATTTTGTAATTGAGCAGTGAGCTCTAGGCACTTGGCCTTCCTGCATGTGCAGGCCCCTCTTGTAGCAGTAATATTCTCTTATTGGCCAGTAAGTGAATATTGTGGGTTACAAATCCCACCGAGGTTTTTCCCACACCGGGTTTCCTTGTTAAACTACTATGTTATGGTGTGTTTTTTATGTGGTTGCTTTTATCGATGTTTATTGTATTACTTTCTATTTATCGATACACTATATTAATATGCTCTACATGTTATAACACAAGAAAATCCTTTTACCGGTCAGATACCGATTCACACCCCCCCTGTCAATATCTGTGGGAATCCTAACACATGCTTTGTAATATAAATTATAATATTGGTCCAGTGGTACTGTGTGATGTAATTTTTGTACAATTATGGGTTTATGGGTTTAGGGTTGTAGCTGACCTTGTCAATAAGGTTGATGATTTGTATTTATAGGTGACTTATTCATGTAATTGGCATCATGGATGGCTACGGGATGGTTATTTCTACATTATTAGAGAGTGGTTTATGTATGGATAGACATTTGTGCTTAACCAAAACTATATCAAGCATTAGTAGATGCTACTTTCATAGTTCATTCTTTCTGGATTACAGCTCGATGTTTATGTAAGTCAGTGTGACTTCCTTTTGTGACGAGAAGTGAGCTCTAGGTGGTTGGACTAATTGCAAGTGCAATCCCCATTGTAATTATTTCATATACTGCTACATAAGCATTATTTGATTGTGGGTAGGGTTTCCCACTGTGGCTTTTCCCTTTACCAGGTTTTCCACATTTATAATATTGGTGTTGTGTGTATTGTGCTTTGATGTTTTATATTTTATTGTGTTGGTTTCTTTGTGCTCCATTTCAAAGGTTTTGATATGCAATAGTTCTGAATTCTGATAGTAAATTGATTCACCGCCCCCTCTTAGTTTACTCTCGGTATCAAATATGTCTAACAATTAGCTTATTTTGTAATTCTCCATGTTTATCTAGTAATATAGTCATGTTTGTTATTTTTGTACAACCTCTATACCTTGTCCATATAGGACATTAGTGCACCATGCTAGTGTCCAAGTTTTGTGCGCTCATCCTCGGGACAGAGGCTTAGCAGAGTTGTTTAGGAACTCTAGTTGTTAGTCATTTATCTTATTATGCACTTGTTTTGAATTTTCATCCCCTTTCTCACCTTTAGCACTATTTTAAGTGAGGTACTAGAGATCCAATTTGATCTCTAGGATTCATCATCCTTGACATAAGAAATTTCCTCCACTACAGGTATAGTCCATAATTCGGCTTGTCTATATATTGTTAGTAAAAATTATTAATTTTTATTAGATTATAATGATCCTAAGTATTGAAAATAAAGATGTATAGTCCTAGGAAATAATAAAATATAAATAAAAAACACAAATAGTTTCATAGTTTGACACCATCCTTGATAATGGTGCTAAAAATATAGGTTTCCTTATATCCACTTGATAATTTAGTTTATTAAGTTAGCTTCCATAACTTAGAGATGAATTTATCGTATTTTATGAAACCTCTAATGGGATATAAGACACATTTAACTTTGTTAATATAGGTAAGTAAACTATAAATGGGTTCGCGCTATATGTGCACTATGAGCTATCTGAGTTTCTAGATTCTAAATAATTGTCTTACACCCTACTTTAGAAGAAAACAATTTATCTAAACTAAATTATAATACAAAAGAGATATTAACTACACCAATAGAAAATAATGAATAAAACATTAAGCACTTGTAAATCTCTACTAATCTTATTCATAAAATAGTACTACTATAGGAAATGAGAAATAGATGATCATAAATCTATGCTATATATTATCAAAACTAAACATAAAACTTGTTGAATTAAACTAATTGTCTAACTAAATTACATAAATAAACTAAAAAGTGATGCTTTACCTCAATTTGGCCCTATGTTAGGGTAAACACATTTTTTAAATTAACTATGAGATGAAGTTACTAAATAAAAAAATATTATATGCTCATTCATTCATAAAAAACTAATCATACATAAAAAAGTGATATGCTACTACAATGACAAATTTGTATAAAAAGTTTTGTTAACCATATGTGGTCTTTCCATGACGGATTTGTAGACTAGCTCATCCTAACTTATTGAAACTAGCTGCAATTCATTCCAAATATTTAGGAAGAGGATTATTAAAAGTAAGAAAGCATAAATAGAGATAGAGTTCTATTAGGATGGTCAAGTTAACCATAATGAGGAACTTAAATATTTATATGCAAATACAACATAAATTTTGATGATAATTATCTCTAACTCCATTGTCAACTTTATCTCTAACCATTTTCGAAGAGACATCTCAGTTGTTGAATATCCACTTTGCATTCTATCTCCTTTGGCTTTACGAATTATCTCTAACTCTATTATCAACTAATGTAGAAAACCTATGATAAATCCACCTAGTTTACTACAATGACATATTAGTATACATAAAATTTCTCAAGATGATAATCACATAATCTTAAGGCAATTTCACACATAATATGGATTTCTATATTGTCTTTCATTAAAATTAAACATAATTTTAAAACTTATAAAATAGTCTTATTTTTGCAAAGTGTCAAGGTTTTAAGGTAAAAGTCTATATCAAATAAAGCTTAAAAGTATAACAAGGAGTCATAAAAATATACTAATCACCTTGCAAAATGAAAATAACTTCCACAAAAGAGAAAATATGAATGGACGTGAAAATGTACGAGAGAACTTGTTTATAGAGACAAGGTGAGATGCATGATTAGACAAGATGAACTGAGATGTGTCATAATCTTAGGCAACGAGACAACTAAAGTCTTGGCCTAGGTAACTAAAAGTAGTTTTGTAGAGATAAGTTAGGATCATGTCACAAATAATAATTTTTTGACACCTTGGACCTAAGTAAACTTAAGTCATGTGAGTAAGTCCCTCACTGGGAAGTAACAAAAATAATAGGTACAATACTTTTACTAGGTCCATAAATTTACACACAAACATATTTTGGAGGCACAAACTTTACCTAAATAGTCATTAGAGAGATTTTTCCAGTGCCATCATCTCGATAGATCTAGATTCTATTGTAAACTTATATATATCAATATTACTTATCAATATTATCTTTCAATCCTAGAAATTTATGGTTTTTTAGTATTAGCTAATAATTATTTATTTAATTATTAGTTTATTATACTCTACGCTTAAGCTAAACTTGGGCAATCTTATAATTATTTAGGGTTACTAGTATCCTTTTATAAGGATTCTCTCTTTGTAATTTATGTAATTGTATTACATTATTCTTGCACAATAAATATGACTCCTCTTTTTTGGATCATTCAATTCTGGCCTCCATAGCTTTTTTTTGCTTCTCTCCTTATGTGAAAGGTTTGCATGCAGGTTGTTGTTCTCAAATTTTGATTCCCTTCTATCCTTCCTGTAAGAAATTAAATAACTATGTTTGCATATGAAGTGGACATCAAGAAAATAGAACTCTAGAATAACATATAACAAGGTTTCAAAACCTTCTACACTTTGAACTTATCCGAACTTCAGGTGGGTATACCATTTGTGAATATTTTCACACTTTAAGATTGAGATCCATAATAAACCAATGCTAAAAACCCATGGATTTCATCACCTCAATGAAACTGAAACATTAAAAGAAAAACTTGTGTTCATTTTTGGTATTCATCCCCAAGAAAGATAGAAAGAATTCCACAAATGATACCAATGCCTTATCCAAGCTACAGAGTCACCCAAATCAAATTAGAATTCCAAAACTAAACATTTCCATACATTTCACCACCTTGGCCCTAATTAACCCCATACATGCCTGACATATACATGGGTCTTATCCTCTTAAAACTAAAACTGTTCATCAAATTCAAAATGAGCAAACAATTGATTTACTGATAGAGATATTTCATGCAAATTTAATTCCTCTCCTGAAGAGAAAAGCTAGAAACATATCCATATGATTTCCCGACAATCCATGTTCATCTGAATAACCCTAGACTATTCAAATGAAACTAGAAAATTAACGAATGCGCACCAGAAGACAACACAGATTTAGGCCTGAAAAGTTTTGATCTGTATATTTATATTCATTTTGAAAAAACCTTACATAACTCAAAGTATTTCTAAGATGACCAGAAAAAACCCTTGATATATTTTAGCAAAGTTTCTTAACAAAATTCTTGTGATCCCCCCTTTCTTTAGTCCCAGTATCTATTTATAACAATATGGATGCATGCAAGCTTCAAACTTTCCTAAGAAAGGTTTGTTACAACTGCAATGTCTTTCAAGAAACAGTTACAAGTCATTTTCAGTATCAACAACTTCTTTGGTTTGTTGCTCCACTATAGCATTTTCTAACTATTTTGGTATTTCCTCTTCTTGCACCGAATACTTTTTGGTCCACTCTTGGAACACGTCATCAGTAGGCCATGAGTAGCCAAAAATATTCTTCTTCAATTTAACTTATCTTTTCCAAGAATTTCTCACTTTCCTTGTTAGGCCCAATATGGAAAGCTAATGTACTGAGAGGGGAGGGGTGAATCAGTACTTCAAAACTTTTCCTGAATAATAACTTTACTGCTATGCATAAACAGAATAGTGCAGTAACATAAAATAAAGTTAAAGCAAATAGATAACTATCATACATGATTCATTCCATAACACATATATTTTGGTTACGTAGAAACTCTTGGTTAGAGAGAAAAACTATGATGGGGATGGCACCCACAACTTCACTACTACAATAATAAAGAGTGCTTGGTTAGAGCTACATTTTAGCTATTTCTGATAGCTTACTCTGTTAGGAGTAACAAGATCTGTTAGATCTACCTTGCTAAAGGATTTTACAACATTTATTCTGAATGTTGCACCTGGTTAGAGGCTTTACAATTTATAGACTTGATTAGAGTCTTTTACCTTGTTAAAGGTTTCTCTTTCAACTTCACAATATTACAATAAAATCATTACAAATATCTGTAACTTTACATCTGAAATGTTATAGCAGATTCTATGTGCTCAGAATAAGATTACCTTGCTTATAGCATACCTCGGTAACCCATATAGTAACTTGGTAAACCCTTCTGTTTACTCTGTTCTTTGACTGTTCTCTGAAAACCTTCTCGGTGACCTCTGTGTCTCTGTAGCAGTCTTCTTACACACATATATACCCTTAACTCATGCTGTATAAATAGATCTCTTAAGACGGTGATCCAATTCATTGCTTCAATCTTACAAACATGATTCCTTGAATAATTAAACAAATTATTTCATTGGTTAGATTGATCTCAAAATCATACACAATCTTCTAGTGCAATTTCCAATGTAATAACGGTTAGATGTGCCTTGATCTTGTAATACATTTTCATATGCATGTCTAGGTTCAATGTATCTGGTAACACATTTCACTCGGTGTATATCAACTCAGTGTGTCATCTTTGTTGCTCAGTAGACATAAAAAGATACTCGGTAGACAGCTTGGTGTATACTGCATTCTGTGACTGCTTTCCTCTGTAACCGACTAGACTATGCATACCGACTTCTCTGTGTATATTGACTACATGATTCGGTAGTGCTAACCGGCTAGAGTATATAGTATGACTTTGACTATAAAAACTAATGGCAACTTGATAAGTAGTAACATTCCTAACCTCTGATTCCAAAAAGCCATAATGTGACTTTATCTTTTTTATTTCTTCAATTGGTTTAACAAATAGATATATGTCATCTTTATTGATGATTTCATTCACCCTTAAAGACACATTAGCTCCTAGCTCATCAAGCCACACCTTTTTGTCCTTTAACTGATTTGGGCCTGCAAAACCCCCAGGAAACAATTCAAACTTATGCTAAGTATATTCCATTCTGTATAAGTTATCCTTTCTCTCTACATTAGCTCTTCCTTCTGCTAGCTTGGTCAGGCCTTTTGCTAACTCACATGTGAATTTAATAATGGCATCTGATCTGGCCTCATCATAGGATGCACACATAAGTTCTAGATCCACTTCTCTTGGCATCGACTTATTCAAAATCAGCTCTAAAATAACCTTTTCTTCATTCAACTCACTCAAAGTATCCAGAATTCTTTTCATATTAGTGTGCACAGTGGGGGCCTCTACTGTATCAACAAAACTCAAAAATTGTAGCCTTTACCTTCTCTTCATATTTATTTGCAAACAGGGCTTGGGCCTATTTTAACTTTTCCAAATTATGTTGAATGGTTTCAGCTAGTTGAAAACTAGAAGGCATAGGAAAAGGGGAAAATTCTATGATAGGACTAGTAGGTGGAGGTCTTGCTGGAGAAGATGCAATCATCAGGGTAGAGGACTCACCCCTTGGTGTTGCCTATTAATTGACTCTAAGGTCTAGCAATAATACTATCCCTATTGGCTACCTCCTTTTTGGCTTCATTTTAAGCCTTTAAAATTGTTTCTAGCTTCACTTGGAGATCAACTCTCTCCTTTGCTTCCTTCTCAACCATTGCCATACTGAACTTTGCAGTTTCTAGGACTGTGCTGGCAACTTCTACCATCCCTGTATCTTGGACCCTCTTCACTATCATACCTCCTAGGAAACTGGATTCTGAGGTATCTTTCCTCCTTCTACTTCCATCCCTCTTCAAGGACCACATGACTAAAGAAACATTATCCTTGTTGAAGGTCACTCCTTCCATAGGCTTGGTCTCTTTTCTAACTGCTTCCAGTACTAAGGCATATGCTATATCCCATTCAGGGAGGATCAGAAAACTAGCCTTTGACACCATTTCCCTTCCTGCTTCAGGAGTGATGGCTTTAAATTATGCCATCATTTCTTGTTTCAACTCCTCCTCTACTGAAGTTGTATCTCGGTGAGTCTACTCACTCTTCCTCTTTTCACATCTTGCCTTGAACTGCTCTATCTTTTTCTTCCAAAAAAGTTATATGAAGGCCCCTGTTGTGACAAAATTACTATTAGCCAGGAACTCCTCACTGGCTTGCTTCATAGCAAGGTCTATCTCTTTACCTTTGAACTCATCAGTAGTTAATTTCATCTCAGTAGTAGGTGGCTCTTTTGGCATTCCCTCTTGTGTTTCCTCATATGTATAAGCAATCTCTTCGAGGCTCCCTAACTGTAATTATTCTGCTACTGCCCGTTCATCTCATATATGGATAGGGGATTGAGATGGAGAGTATAGAGACTCACCTGCTTGCACTTCCTTCCCCACCCATTGCATTTTAGCGGAGTCTTGGATGTCAATGACATCTTCAATTTCTCTCTTCCCTCTTGAAGTAGAGGGCCCACTTGTTACTGGAATCAACACACTGTATTTGGACTTCTTATGCATTACATAATTGCCCAGAGGGATGGTCTTAGAAAAGGCAGGCTTGGCTAGAACCAACTTAGCCTTATCAGGATTATGTCTTATTATAGATTGCCTCTTTTCCTTCAAAGTTTGCATTAAATCTTCAAAATAAAGAATTAAGAATTTGATCTTTTCCTCAAAGGGATTAAAGATAGATAGAGGATCATAACTACTGTCAAATTGATGAATGAAATCCAGACCCTTCTTGTAGGCTACCCACTTTTCTTTCCTCAATTCCTGCTCATCCAAACTGAACTCATTTCTAATTAGATCCTTGGGGAAATGAAATTGATGTGGCCTACCTTTGCATACTGCTCTCCTCCTAAACATGTCGTTGAAAAAATCCTCATGGTCGAAAAACCTTGTTATTGCAGTAGGCAACCTATATGGTTAAAAGAAATCTTCAAAGTACGTCTGACCACCCTTGGTGATCACAAATTTATGGGCCACAATAATAGTTGGGAAAATGGTCCTTTTTCCCCTATTTGTTAGCTCTGCCTCTTGTACACCTCCGATTTGCCTTAGGACCTCTACAATTCCTATCTTCAATGTGACTTGATAGGGAAATAAATATGGAGTGCCTCTGAAACCATAAACTCTGAAAAATTTAGAAACAGGGCACAAGTATATCTCACCCCAGTCCTGCACAATCTTGATGCCTTCAAAAAATTCCTTAGGCCTAAGGAATTATAAAATAGCTTTGGGGATCCTAGGGTTCTCTGAACATAAAAGAATCCTAATATTAGATGCAAAGCATCTATCAAATTTTACATAATTGGCATCCTCTCTGTCCCAGGACAAAATAGTGCTCCACAGTTGTACTCTCATCTCTTCACCGTCCTTTTTCTTAACTAAATCCATTTCACTAGTAGAGTAATCAACACCTTTGAACAGAACCATGTGCATGAGAAGAGGGTACCATCCAAATGGTTTGTGTACCTTACCACTTTTTATCCTCATCAGTCTTGCATGGATTGCATCCGTGAGATAAGGTGCATAGTCAAATGTTACTGCTAGAGAGGGGTTCAGAATCTATGCTATCATCAGCATATAATGGGTTGGCATGGTGGTTTCAGCATCTTTCCCAAAGATTTGACATAGTGACCAATACATGTCTTTAGCTCTTAGAGTAAACAAATTTGGAGAGAAAGGTTCCATAGTACTAGGGCCTACAACAGTTAGCCCTCCTATTTTGACAAAAAACTCTTTCTAAGGGCCACTCCTGAGGTGATCCCTTTGCACGTTGTAAACCTAGGATAGGGTATCAAAATTTATGGGTTCTAAATAATTAAACACCTCACTGAGATTAAAAACCTTTCTAAACTCATCATCATTGATCTCAATCAGGGCTCCTCCCTTCACATTCCTAATACATTTGGCGACTGGGTCATAATTGTGTGCAATCTGGGTTAACAAATCAACATCCATGAAAACCCCAGGGACTATGAGCTTTCCTACATCCAATTCCCATATACTATTCATTGGGGAAAGGGCATGTCTCTGACCGAATCCTACTTTGAAAAGACTGAGACCTGATATCCCTATCTTTGGATCTCTCAACCAATTGCCCTTGTCATACATACCGTCTCCAATTCTTGGATGGGGGGCTTTAGGTACCAACTCTTTAATTTTAGCCGCAACATTTGTGGACATAGTCAATTGTTCCAAAAAATCATCACATATGTTTCTATCTTGAGAATTCACCTTGTGAAATCCCTTCTCGGTGCCATCTCAGAATTATAGATATATTAATTAAAATTTTGACTAACCTCTGAGAAAATGAGCATGCAATGACCCCAATTGAGGTAGCAATAGTCAAGTAATATGTAGAAAATCACTCGTTGTTTGAAGAAATTCACTCTGTACACATGATCCTCTGCAGAAGTCTTCGAAATAATACCAACATCCAATTGATGTGAAGCTAAATACAACAACAAAACAATGAATTGAAGCACTTAAAACCACATGCTTTGGCAATCAATTCAGAATTGAATTCGCAATCGAATTCAAAAAAATAGCTCCAATGGGTCATAAAATTTTCTATGTTTCACCTTTCACTGCTTCGCAAAGCTTAAAATCCTCACTTCTTTTTATTGTGAAGCAACACTATCCTTTGGATCCTGAGAATACCGCACATCTTTTACCTTTCCTGTGTCAAGCTGCTTAAAACTGGGCCCTACCTTCCTTTCGTTGTTTCACGGAGCATAAACCTCATGCATCTCCTTTACGCGAAACAACACCATCCATCAGTCTTCAACCATCTACTCAACCTTTACTTTACATGGTGACCGCTTAACTTTTCACCAACCACATGGAAATCATTACTGCTAAAGGTTTTCCCTACTTTGCAGAGTTTAAAAACCTTACATCTTCAAGCTGCGAAACAACACTCATCATTGGATCACCATTGAGATACACAAACTTTAACACCCTTTAACCTTCGAAGTGGGCCCTTTGTACGGAGTCCACCTGTCTCATTAAGTGCAGGAAAATAATTATTACATGTTAGTCCTTTATTTACTCAATAATTCCATCGAGCTCCACATTTGGATTTCCATGTGTTCCATTTTACCATGGGTTTCAACACCATCACCACTCAATCAAAGTGGGCCATCAACAAGATACTTGGAACCGCATGTCATACTCATAGATCATCATTTGCCCTAGCTGGACATCTAGCTGTTTCGCCACACTATCTGTCATGCAACCTCCACCTCATTTCACTACTTAGCGAAAGCTAAACTTCATGTTATTTCACCTGATAAAACAACAGGGGTCGTTAGATCTTGAGCCAAATGCTCAACTTTTAGCTTCATCCTTTAACTCAGCTGCCCAGGTCCACCATCTCCTTCGCTATTTCGTAGACTCTAAGCCTTTGGCAACATTTTTTTGCAAACCAATGCGAACCGTTAGATCAACTAGGAGATGCACCCATATTAGTTTCCATGTCATCTTTTCACCGGGCCCACTACCTTTTTGCTACTTTGTGAAATGTAAGTCTCGCACATCTCTCTTTTGCAAACCAACGTAGACCACCTGATCAATTTTGAGTTGATCGGTCTTTAACCATAGAATCTGCTTACTTTCCGGACCTGCTAGCTTTTCACCATTTTGCAAAGCATAAAACCTCGATGGCTCTTCTTTGCAAATCAATGTGAACTGTTAGATCTTTTCTGAGATGATCATCTATTAACCCTTTCGTGACCATCTTACCCTAGCCCACCACCTTTTCGTGTTGCTTCTCGAAAGGTAAACTTCAGACCACTTTCAACTGTGAATCCATGCGCACCGTTGGATCAACTCTAAGTGGATTGGCTTTTAATACCACACACTGCTTACCTGCCGAACCCACCTATCGTTTCATTATTTCGCATAAGATAAACATCAGACACCTTTGCCAGGAGAAACAACGTGGGCAATCAAATCTCCTTGAAGATGAACGGTCCTTAATCGGAAGATTCACTTAACTTTTGGGGCCCGTTGGGCTTTCACTACTTCGCAAAGCTTAAAGCTCACACATATTTCCTTTGCGAGACCGCGTGCACTAGTAGATCCACTAGAACTAACAAGATCTTTACGGAGCGTGACAAGGAGGAGAAAACTTAGGAAAAGGGCTCTAAATAAAAGACTTAATAAAGACCCACCTAAGGCAATTCATAAAGGGGGGAGCCTTTCACGACAGACCAACCCTTTCAGTTAAGTGGAAAAAGGTAACGCAAAAATAGAGCACAAGGGCTTTCAGAACAAAGGAAGGGTCAGAATTCAAAAACCCTAAACCCCTTCTGGCACAAAACTCAGAGGCAACATGAAATGTTTAAACACAACCTTGTAGATTTAGCCAATTATGGAACAAGAATACCCAATTTTCAAAACAGTGATAAGAGCGGGTCTAACTGAGGATGGTTGATTGAAAAATCAACACAAGAATACAAAAAACTCTGGAGAACAGACCAAACACAAGCCCAAAAACAACCAACAGAAACAAACCTAAATATATATAGACTAAGACCTAATGTGAATGGACTTAAGAGAAGTAATGCTTCAGGAACTATCCATACACTGCAAATTCTTATACCTCACCATTCATTTTCTACAAAAAATATGAATCCTTTCCATTAAGATCACAAACCACAGAGGGGCCTATCCATAGTGACTCAATTTTTTTGTGTTTTCCTTTATCTTACCCTTTCGCATTCCATTGAAGAACCATGTCACCAATTTGAAACTTTCTTAACAAGGTTCTTTTGTCAAACAAATATTTGGATTGCAACTGAATTTTCAAATTTCTATTATGGGCCAAAGTCCTAATTTCCTCCACCTGCACCATTTGAATCATCTGTCTTCCATAGGTTCAGATAACTCCATATCCTCCGCTTGCAGGAACTTGTATACAGGAAGAAGATTGTTGACTAGGACCCTAGATTGCATGCCATTAACCAACTCAAAAGGTGACACACCAATTGCTTTCTTGTTAGTGACCCTATCTACCCATAGGGCCAACTTCAACTTCTGGTCCCAAGACCTTTTGTTCTCCTCAATGATTTTCTTAATAATGTTCAGAAGGCTTTTATTGCTGGATTCAGCTTGCCCATTACCCTAAAGATGATATGGTGAAGAATAGGACATAATTATTCCATGACTGAAGCCAAATTCAATGAACTCCTCTGATCTGAAGCTCATGGTATTATCCATTACCAGTTTCATAGGAACTCTGAATCTAGTTATAAAATTATCCATCAGGAAGTCAATAACAACCTTACTTGTGGCTCTTCTAGTGGGTATAGCTTCAATCCATTTAGTGAAATAATCAGTGGCCACTATGATCCACCTATGACCTCTTCCTGATTTCTCAACTATTTCTCCAATAAAATCAATGCCCCATTGGACAAAAGGGGCTTCTACTATGACTAGGTTGAGGGGTAAAGCTCCCTCATACTTCAATTTGGACGAAATTTTTTTGGCGTGGGTCACATCTCCGAACATGTTTATGGGCATCTTTAAACAAAGTGGACCAATAATATCCAGCCCGGACTATCTTACCAGCTGTTGTTTTGGCCGAGTAGTGACCTTCACATACTCCATCATGCATTTCAGTTAACATCTTTCTAGCCTAGGATTTGTCTAAACACATCAACAATGCCCCATCTCTATTCTGCCAATACAGATCACCCTAAATAAGGACAAACTTTTTAGATTTTATTCTCAGTGTCCTTCTTTGGTTGTGGGTCATTCCCTCTGAATATATTGCATCCCTTAAAAAATGCACTATCCATGAATACCAGGGTTGTGTCTCAATACTTGTGACCAAGATGTTCTTAATTTCAACATTATTCACCTCAATATCAAGAAGGTTTGATTCAGCCATCAGCTTAGCAAGACCTAAACCTCTTACCAATTTAGTGATTTTAATCTCTAAATCAAACTCTTGAATGTTGGTTATCCATCTGCATCTTTTAATAGTGACCTCAGACTAAGATAAAATATCCTTGACAACTGCATGTGGGACATAAGCAATTACTTCTACATTCACAAGATATGGCCTAAACGCTTTTATAGCCTTAACCAGAGCATATGCTTGTTTCTCCATTATTTCATACTTTAGTCTACAACTTGTAGAGATTTGTTGTAAAAGTCTATAGGGTGTTCATGTCCTTCATTATCCTTTTGTAAAAGAACTACAGCCGCTGTATGATAAGAAGCAAAAGAAAACAAAGAAAAGGGCTTAGTGTAATCAGGGGACTTCAACACTAGTGCCTCTTGAATAGACTTTTTTATTTCACCAAAAGCCTTTGAAGCTTCTTCATCCCAATAGAACTTTGTATCTTTCTTAAGAAATCTAACAATAGGTTTAACTATTTTTGCAAAATTGGCAATGAACCTTCTAACAAAATTTACCTTTCCCAAGAAAGATTGGATACCTTTGACATTCCTTGGCTCAAGTACATTGTATATAGCTTCAATTATTTCAGGGTCTATTCTAACCCCTTCCTTGGAGACAATATGCCCAAGCAACTTTCCTTCAGTGATAGCAAAATGACATTTCTTAGGATTTAAAGAGACACCAAATTCTAGAGCTTTATTGAAAACTTTTTCCAAGTGCCCATAGTGGTCATTCGCTCTTTTGGAGAAACAAGTTAAATCATCTTGATACACTACCATGATAATGTTAATGAATTCCTTGAAAACTACATCCATTTCTCTCTGAAAAGTAGCTCTAGCATTTTTTAAACCAAAAGGAATTCTAACATATGCATATGTTCCCCAAGGGGTGTTGGTATTTTGGTATGGTTTTGTCATTGATGTCAACACCTACTAAAACGCTAGCACTTTGGAGATCCAACAACATTCACCGGCAAGCAAGTGACTTTTGCACAGTCACCGGTATATGGTACACCGACAGGATATAATGGTCACTGACACTTGGAATGGCATGGAAAACACTTGGTAATGTTGAAGACATTGGTTGGACATCTTTTCTTGGAGAATTGTTTATTATCATACTCATATTTGAATATTTGCTATTACCGGCAAATAGGTCTAGGTTATGCACTGACAGGTTTGTCTTTTCCAGATCAGCATGACATGCTATGGAGATGATTAATTATTGTTGTAGATGCATTAAGCCGACATGTTGAATTGGTTATTACATCAGCTATTGTAATATCTTGTAGAGATGACCTACTAAAATTGGTCTTAGGTTATGGTATAAATGTAAGGTCTTATTTGTAAGATCAGATGTGGAATGCAAAAAGGATTTGTGTGAAGGTATATGCGAGATTAAGCAGAGCTATACATGCAGACATCATTTGAAGTTGAAGCTAGGTTTTTGTGAAAGCATATCAGAACTACACTGGTACTGAATCCAGCATATGAAGATGCTATTTTGAGCAGTACATTCTTATTGGATTTAACCATCAAATTGTAGTTAGTGTGACTCCCATTTGTGTTTGAGCAGTGAGCTCTAGGTGCTTGGCCTTTTCTGCATGTGCAAACCCCATTTATGTACACTTACTATCTGCAATAGTATCATCTGATTGTGGGTAAGGTTTCCCACCATGGTTTTTCCCCTTACAGGGTTTCCACGTACAAATATTGGTGTCATGTGTTGTGGATGACTTTGTCCTTTTGTTTCATGCATTAATCTTTACCAGTATTGCAATTATTTGTTAAATCTATCCAACAGTATAACAAACTAGTTCACTAGTATTAAGTAGTAAATTGGTTCAGTTATTTTTGTTTTAAATTTATTTGACAACTGATTCACCCCGCCCTCCTCTCAGTTGCCTCCGAGACCTAACAATTGGTATCAGAGCTAAGTCCTCTTTTGTAGAAGTTTAACAGCTTGCGGAGATCTAATGTCTACTAACTATTTCAAGAAGGACAATCCTAAACTTGATGGAACCAACTATGGCATATGGAAGATTAGAATGGAGACACATCTAAATTGCATTGGAAAGGACATCTAGGATGTTACAAAGAATGGCTATACCACTCGCACTTCTAGTCAGCCTAAGCCACCTAACTTGACTAAAGATGAGGAAAATGATTGCAAAGCAAGAGAAGCACTTTTGAGCACATTAATAGATCAACAAATCATGGGATTATCAGATAGATCAACTACTAAAGCTATTTGGGATCATTTGGAAACACTGAATGAAGGAGATTCCACAGTCAAAATTGCAAAAATTGAAAGCTTCCGAGCCAAGTATGAAAATCTGAAAATGGAAGAAGATGAAAGGATTTCTGCTTTTATGGAAAGAGTTAATGAAATTGTTTTGGGTGTTAAATGGTGTGGAGGAACCTTAAGTGAAGATGAAATTGTTTCAAAAGTTTTAAGAGGATTGCCACCGACATATAAAATGAAGGTTACTGCTATAAATGAGTTAAGAACAATGCCTAATACATCAGTAACTAGGGATACATTGATTGAAAAACTTTCAGCCTTTGAAATTGAGGAATTTGGTCTTGTTGCTACTATAAAGACAGATTTAGCCTTCAAAGCATCAACGTCATCTACATCATCATTTGACAAATCTGATTGGAAAGCCTTTCATGCAAGAGAACTTGAGGAAAGCAGGAGAAAATGAAGAACTTGAAAAACTTGAAGCACTATTTGCAAGAAAAATGCCTAAAGGTCTAGTTGGAAGTAAGTATGAAGGTAAAGCACCCTTTAAATGTTTTAACTGCAACAAGATTGGTCATATGGCTTCAAGATGCCCTGATAGACATGCTAGACTAAGAGAAGAAGCTAGAAGGACATACCAGCCTAATCCTGAATATCAGAGATATATATTTAAGAAGAATAAGGACAAATCTTGTTATTTTGCTAATGAAGGAGTGATTGATGATTCTAATGAAGATCCGACAGACAATGGATGGGTTTTTGTTCCTATAACTAAAGATCAACCAACACCTGCAGTGTAACTGGTAGAACATGCCTTGGGAGCTAAAATTGAAGTAAAGGATGAATGGATCATTGATTCTGGCTGCTCACATCATATGACAGGAGATAAATGTAAATTCTTGAACTTTCAAGAATATAATGGAGGCTTAGTGAGATATGGAGATGATAAAGCTTGTTAGATCAGAGGTAAAGGTTCAATATCTCTTGATGGTAAGCATAATACTGACAATGTTTACTATGTTGAAGGTTTAAAGCATAATCTTTTGAGTGTTGGTCAATTAGTTGAGAAAGGATTTCAGTTACAATTTAAAAATGGAAAATGCAAAATCATGAATAGAACTGGTTTAGAAATTGCAACCGGTAATCAGACTAGATGTAATATCTTTCATTTGAATAACAATGAAAATACATGCTTGATTGCACATATATATGAAAGTTGGTTATGGCATAAGAGACTCTGTCATGTAAACTTTGATTTCATTATAAAAATTAGTACTACTAAGGCAATTAGAGATTTACCTAAAATTGTCAAACCTCACAATACAGTATGTAAGAAATGTCAATTTGGAAAACAAGTTAGAGCTAGTTTCAAAAGTATTCCAGAAAAATCCAATAATGCTCTTGATTTAATTCATACTAATTTATGTGGTCCAAATAGAACTAAAAGCTTACAAGGTGATAGAGATTTCATGCTATTCATTGACGACTATTCTAGAATGTGTTGGGTTACTTTTCTCAGAGAAAAATCAGACGCACTTGGAAACTTTAAACTGTTCAAAGCAATGGTTGAAAATGAAACTGGTAAGAAAATCAAATGTTTAAGATCAGATCAAGGAGGAGAATTTACATCTAAGGAATTTAATGCATTCTGTGAAGTGAATGGAATCAGAAGACAGCTATAAGCACCTCAAACACCGCAGCATAATGGAGTTGTTGAAAGGAAAAACAAAACTATCTTGGATGCAGCTAGAAGTATGTTATCAGAAGCAAATCTACCACATGTATATTGGAGAGAGGCAGTAAGTACAATGGTCTATACATTCAACAAAGTTCACATCAAAGGTGAAACCGGTAAGACCCCTCATGAACTATGGTTTTGTATTACTCCTACTCTTAAATATTTTAGAATATTTGGAAGCAAATGTTACATTAGAAGAGATGAGTATATTGGAAAATTTGATCCTAGAAGTGATGAAGGAATATTTCTTGGTTATTCATCTAAGAGTAAAGCATATAGATGTTTAACAAGAGATTGCAGAAAATTGTTGAGAGTACAAATGTAAAGATTGATGAACAAATCAGAGGAACTTCAAGGTATATAGATTCTGAAATGGCAACATAAATTCTAATAAATGAACCTACACTAAATCCACCGGTACAAAGTGAAGATCCAGTTACACTAGTATCATCTGAAAATTCCACTATGACTGAGGAACAATAGCAAACAAAGACACCTCGGTATGTAAGATTGAATCATTCTGAAGATCAGATAATTGGAAACAAGTACAAAGGAGTTATGACAAGAGGAAGATTGGCAAATGAAGAGGTATGTCTTATTTCTCAAATTGAACCATCATTAGTTAATGAGGCATGTGAAGATAAATATTGGACTAAAGCTATGGAAGAAGAATTAGAACAAATTGAGAAAAATAACACTTGGATATTAGTTCCCTGGCCTAAAGATAAAAATATAATTGGAACAAAATGGGTATTCAGAAACAAACTTAATGAAGATGGTAAGGTTATCAGAAATAAAGAAAGACTAGTGTGTAAGGGATATTCTCAAAAAAAAGGAGTTGGCTATAATGAAACCTTTGCACTGATAGCCAGAATTGAGGCAATTAGATTGCTTTTGGCCTTTGCAACACATAAGAACTACAAAGTATATCAAATGGATATTAAATGTGCATTTTTGAATGGAGATCTTGAAGAGGAAGTTTACATTGAACAACCTGATGAATTTTCTTTGACAGATGACAAAGATATGGTTTGCGGGTTAAAGAAAGCTTTGTATGGATTGAAGCAAGCTCCAAGAGCTTGGTATACAAGATTGGATAAGTATCTTTTAAAAATTGGTTTTTCTTAAAGTAATGATGACAGTAACTTATACTATAAAGTGACTAATGATGACATCTTGGCTATAGAAGTTTTTGTTGATGATATAATGTTTGGAGGAGAAGTTGGATTGTGTAAAGACTTTTCTATTAAAATGCAGCAAGAATTTGAAATGTCTATGATTGGTGAAATAAGATTCTTTTTAGGATTGCAAATTTCACAGACTAACAAAGGTATATTCTTGAGTCAATCTAAATACTTGAAAGAGTTACTTAAGAAATTTGGGATGGAGAACTCTAAACCGGTAAGCACACCTATGACTACAAATGACAAACTATCTTTAAGGGATGAATCTACACCTATTAATCCAACAAGGTACAAATCTATGATAGGAGGTTTACTATATTTGACACAAACAAGACCTAATATTATGAATGCAGTATGTATTGTTTCAAGATTTCAGAGTAATCCTAGAGAAGATCATGAATCATCAGTAAAAAGGATTTTTCGGTACTTACAAGGCACTACAAATCTTGGATTATGGTATCCTAAAGATTAAAAATTTGACCTATGTGCATACACAGATGCAAATTGGGCAGGAGATGTGGATGATAGAAAAAGCACCACTAGAGGAGCATTTTTTCTTGGAAGCAGATTAGTTTCTTGGTTGAGTAAGAAATAGAGTTGTACATCTTTATCAACAATAGAATCAGAATATATTGCAGGAGTAACTAATTGTACACAGGTACTATGGCTTAAACAAATGTTGAAATATTTAAAGGTAAAATGCAAGGAGCCTATAACTATCTATTGTGATAACACATCAGCAATTGATATATCTAAGAATCCAGTATTACATTCTAAAATAAAACATGTTTCCATCAAACTGAATTTTCTAAAGGAAAATGTTGAAGCAAAAGAAATAAAACTGGTTTATGTGAATACTAAAGAACAGCTTGCAGATATTTTCACTAAACCTCTACCTAAAGAGACTTTTGAATATCTTAGAGAATAGCTTGGGGTCATACCCCCACTAGTAGATACTTAGAAAGTTGATGTCTGTCATCAATTGGCAGAATTAATAGAGAGATATTCTTACTTTGGCTTTGATGAGGAAGTTACTTCTCAGGGGGAGTAGTTGGTAGATTGAATTTGGTTGGTATTTTGTATATTAACTTTATTTTGTTGTTACTTTAGCATTTGATGTCAAAGGGGGAGTGATATCTATGGAAAAACACATTATCTTTTGGGAAGAGATTGGTACAGAAAAACATAAGGAAACTCATATTACTCTCAGGGGGAGAGATTGTTACTTTAGGAAGATTGTTGGTTTTTGTATTTGGCATTTCTATTTTGGCACTTTGATGGTTTTTCCATCTTGTGTTTCCACTAATTCTAAAGGGGGAGATTGTTGGTATTTTGGTATGGTTTTGTCATTGATGTCAACACCTACTAAAAATCTAGCACTTTGGAGATCCAGCAACATTCACCGACAAGCAAGTGACTTTTGCACAGTCACTGGTATATGGTACACCGGTAGGATATAATAGTCACCGACACTTGGAACAACATGGAAAACACTTGGTAATGTTGAAGACATTGGTTGGACATCTTATCTTGGAGAATTGTTTATTAGCCTACTCCTATTTGCATATTTGTTGTTACTAGCAAATAGGTCCAGGTTATGCACTGACATGTTTGTCTTTTCTAGATCAACACGAAACACCATGGAGATGATTAATTATTGTTGTAAATGCATTAAGCCGACATGTTGAATCAATTGTTAGGAATCCCACAGATGCTGAGAGGGGGGGGTGAATCAGTATCTAACCGGTAACAAGTATTTCTTAGCTTAAACCATGCAGAACATATTATAACAGTGTACCAGTATGCAAGAAATAATGTAATAAACAGAATTAAGAAAATCCACATGAAAAACACACCATAAGACAAGGATTTAATGAGGAAACCCGGTGTGGGAAAAACCTCAGTGGGATTTGTGACCCACAATATTCACTTACTGGCCAATAAGAGAGTATTACTTACAATAGGGGCCCGCACATGTAGGAAGGCCAACTGCCTAGAGCTCACTGCTCAATGGGTAGTCTCACTAACTTACAATATGGATTATACAAATCCAATTTCTTGTATTGATTTACAATAGCATCTATAATGCCTGATCCAATACCGGTTGCTGCTCTGCTTCTTACATAAACCCTTCAACCTATATTTTGCATAATAGGTCTGCCTTAATATTTCGCATACATCACATTCTTTTCTTACTTCCTTACTTACAAAATTCTTACAATGATCTCTTTTATATATAAGAGTCATTTTACAACATGCCAAGTCGGCTTACAAAGTTTTTATAATAATAAACAAAATATAATATAACAAAATCATGTCGGCCTCTGTGCTAGTATATTTCCTTTCTTTGTGCCAGTGCCAATGTCCTGAGTGTCGGTGTAGAGTGTGATCTGCTGATGCCGGTGCACTAACTTGTCAGTGTAATGCCTTTCCGGTGCCATAGGATTGCAAGGTTGCCATCAATGACAAAACCTTCAATCACCTACAATGTCTCATTGGAGTGTGCATATGCCAACAATCTCCCCCTTTGGCATTGATGGCAACACTCATGAGAAATTTCAAAGGTGTGTCCAAAAATTATCCAAAAATGTGAAGTCCAAAAATGTTACCAAAAATGTGTGTGCTCCCTCTGAGCATATGATTCTATGATGTTGAATTTTCTCATCCCACTACTCCCCCTTTGGCATCAATGACAAAGGTTGTCAAGATGTCAGTAGAGTTTGTAGTTTCAACCTTGTAACTGGGTAGTTACAATTTGAAATAGATCCACCAAAATCAAGTTTATACTCTCCATAAACTTTTTACTATCTCTTATTGCTGTCTCTATTCTCTTAACTGTACCGATGAGATGCTGCAAATGCTCTGCCGATGTTTTCTGTCCCTATATTAGTGCCTCAGATACTTCCTTCCACAGTGATGCTAGATAGTCCAATCTTAGACTCAATTTTAATCTTAGATGCTTTGCCTTATTCACTATTCTCTCTTTTTCTCTTTCCAATTTTAGTAAATCTTCCTCAAAATTTGTTATCTTTTGTTCAAAAACTGATAGTGTATCAGGTGAGTTGACAAAATTATCTGCAAGTTTATTGATTTCATCCTGTACCTTTCTCATCTTCTTATCTATATCTACAGTCAAAAGGTTTGTCTTATAGGTGGTTTTGTACAAAGTTTTGTACTCTTTTAATAAATTACACAATTCGGGTAGAAGTCTATCAAAATCTCTACTACACTTTTTTATTTGCTCATCAAAGAATTTCCTCTTTTCAATTTCTACTTTATCCTTCAATGTCTCTTCCTTTATTTTCTCAATGTTTTCTGTGATATATTTACACAAGGTATCAAGTTGTCCTAAAGAATCTTTATTGTCTATATTACAGTTAGGAGCAATTACCTTC
The DNA here is from genome assembly GCF_030272615.1 of Cryptomeria japonica. NCBI lineage: Eukaryota > Viridiplantae > Streptophyta > Pinopsida > Cupressales > Cupressaceae > Cryptomeria > Cryptomeria japonica. Next base: position 724,278,983 of record NC_081407.1, read on the forward strand.
AAAACTGGTATGGTATCATCTATTGCCTTATAGGCTTGTGAGCTGCAGTCTGTTATCTTTTTAATTGAATCTAATAGTACCTTAGTCACATTAGTTGGTTTGTAGCTTGATAATGAACCTAGATTCTGAGTACCACCAGTGGAAGTAACCAAGCTTGTATTGACCTCTGGTAGGTTTGTTTGTGTCTGCATTTCCTTAAGCAATGGTTTTTCTACTTCTCTAGTTGTTGGTGGCACTATTTCCTTTTGAGCCTGTTCCTATTCAGGAGTCTTTTGCTCTATTTGTTTCTCTGTTTGTTGCATCATCTCAGTCTAAGTCTCTACCTTTTGTTCTTTTTCATCTGTCGGTTTCTCCTGTGTGTTATCGGTTTGCTCAGCTACTGGAGGCTCACTAGCCATGTCAGTCTTATCAGCTGTATCTTTGTCTACCACAATGTTGATCTTTTGACTATCAACATCCACAGTATATAAGACTTCAGGATTAGGATTACCATCTTCTACATCCATACTTTCAGCTGTCGGTCGATCTTTTGTAGCTATTGTTTTTGTCGGTGGAGTAATCAAAGGAGGTGGGGGTAAGTTGTCTTTAACCTTGATACTAGGTGGTCCACCAACTTTACCTTTACCCTTGTCTCTTTCTTTCTGATATACCTTTATAGGTTTGTGACTCATGTATTCTTCTTGTTTTTCTTTTTCCACTAGGAAAATGTCCCATGCATTTTCTGTCTCCTTAGTCACCTCATTAAATCTTCCAACCATTAAAGCAATGTGTTGGTGTGCAGTAGAAAATACTGATCGGTTGGCTTGAGCAATTAAGTCATCAATTTCTTTGGGTGAATTCACCGGATATACAACAAGTAGCTTTTCAATCTTTATTTTCTTGTCCAGTTCTATTACTGCTTGTCTCCTTGCTTCCAGTCTCTTAAATAGTTCATTTGGAACTTCATTTACTACTTCCATAAAAAATTTCTTATACATATCCATATGCAATATAACACTATTTTCTACTTGTTCTTTTTCATCAGCTGTTAGAGTGTCATATAGTTTCTCTATATTCTTCAATTTGCCTTCCTCTATAATTTCATTCAACAGTATGTCAAAAGGGGCCAAGTCCTTGTTTGTCCTCTTCTCCTTCTTGGGTGTCAGTTTCTTCTTCTTTGGTGTAGCCTTTCTTACCGAAGATCTCACTGCTTGTTGTTTTTGTCTTGTCCTCCTAGGTGAGGGTGTGGTTGCTGGTGAGGGATCTCTTTTCCATACAACTCTTTTGAAAGTTGCAGGCATGTCACTCTCTGAAGAAGTACCTATCCGTGATAGGTGAGTTTCAGGTTGTGGAGCTGCTAACTCATCCTCTGTTATACCAGTTTGCTTTAACACATCTTCTTTAATAGCCTTTGCCTATCTGGAACCTTTTCTTACAACTACCTCAACCTTTTTCACTCTTTTCTTAGATTGTATTTGGCTTTCAATAGTTTCTGCACTACCAAATACTTCTTCCTTAGGTTCTTTAGGGGCTTCTAGAAGTGCTTTAGCATATGTTTCAATTATATGATCATCTGTTTCATAGCCCATCTCTATTACCCAGACTGTCCTAGGGATGATTGCTTCCATCTAGATCTCATCCTTCTTGATTACAAAGCATATTTCATCCTTATATTTGTCAACAATCTTTTGTGATAGTCAGATTCTTTTCTTCATTTTGGCTTTTAGTGCTTGAAAGAAATCATGGATATTGTTTTCCTTGTCTTCTCCCATATTATTGAATAGTTTTGTTAACTGTTTGCCTACTGGTATATCATATCCAAGTTCTTTGTAGCCTATACCGGGAACCTGTTTGGTTATATGTAGCATCAGACATACTAGCAGATTTCCAAACCTGAAAGTTCCTTTCTTGTCCTTCTTAATCTTGCCTAATTTGTCAATTAATTCATCCTTTAACCACTCACATACATCAATCTTTGCATTATCTATGACCATATCATAAGCACTCTTAATGCATAAACTTGAAACTGAATTAAGTCTATTTGCATGAGTAGCTTTATACCCTAATATCATGTTGATAAATCTCACATTAATGTCTATTACATCATTTACTCTTAAGGACCTTTTATCAGATGTGGCACCAGTTAACTGAGTAACTAGGTCATTGGATACCTTCTTAGTTTTGTTTGGCCTTTTACCAGTGGTCAGTAACCCTGTGATAGCTTTCACAGCTTCCTTGGTAATTTTGTGAATTGCATCTAGCCAGAAAAATTCACCATGTACCCTGCTTAAGACTATCCTAATCACATCCTTGGGGAATTCAGGAATGCTAAGGATCTCTGTAAATGTTAGGGTTTCAATGATCTTATGTTCATCTTTACATTGCCGGATTCATCACATATGATAGTTTTAAACATGGTTTTAATCTCTTCATCTCCTAGTTCCTCAATGTTATAGTGAATGTAAATTCTGGGGTCTTCAACATAAACAACTCCCTTAGGAATTTGAGAAAAAGCACCTAAGGTATCATCTTTCTATGCTACCTCAGGAACTAATTGAAATACGGGCCTAGGTCTTTTTATAACTTCAACAATAGTAGGGTTTTCTATATATTCAATTGCAGAGGTGGATGCCATGATAAAATACCTTCTACTGCCTTTAGGATGGATGATTGCTTGAAGTGTTCTAGCCTCTTGCTCGAAATAACTTAGCTCAGAATCTTCACGCTCTTCGTAGGTTTGAAATCTCGGTGAAATGAAATGGAGCCAAAACCTCAAATTTATAGTGTCTTTTGCCATCTACCACATTAAATGCATGTCGGTTAAGTATTCACTTAACATTGTCTGCCGGTAACAAGTAATTTCCAACTTCTTATCTCTAACCGAGGGAATAATAGCACATGTGTCATTAGATTGCCAAACCCTCAAGGAAACTTTCTTCAATTAGATGAAGAACTTCCTACCAGTGGAGCACTACTCTGTCCTGCCGGTGAAGCATCACTCTGTCCTGTCGGTGAAGCATTGAATGGTTCTACCGGTGGAGGAGTATTCCCAATATTTAGATCAGCTTTTCTAATCCATTATTTTGAGAATTCTTGCTTAACCTCTTCAACTTTTTCTTTACCTTTCAAGCTAGAACTTTTGTTGTCTACCGGTGATCCTTTACTTCTACAAAATTTTTCAATATGCCCAATCTTGTTACATGCATAACAAGTTACATTATTCTTCTGAATAGCTTTCCCATAACCTATGCCGGTTTGTGTTTTGCACTAATTAGATAAATGTCCAACTCTTCCACAAACATAACATCTCACATTCATTCTGCAATTTTTCAGAGTTGTGACCAACTTTGTTGCATTTTGAACATTGACCGGTGGGTGTGTTGATATTCTGATAATTTCTAGATCTACATTCATTTTCTCTATGACCATACTTATTATAGTTAAAGCATTTTCCATTGAATTTATAAGCATTGGGTTGTCTTACCGGTTTGCTGTGATCTTGAGTATTTGTAGTACTAGAGCTTTCACCAACTTCAAAGCCAATTCCAGAAGTGTCACCTTTAGGTTTTTGATTCTTCAGCAAGGTATCAAGTTCCTCTAAGCTTTTCTTGAATTTTTCTTTATGTTCATTTGCAATTTCTAGTTCTCTTCTAAGACCTCTTTCTGTCTCATTAGTTCATTGGAGTCATTCTGAGTGTGCATTAGATCTGTCTTCAACATGCCATTTTCATAGCTAAGTCTTGTGTTCTCATTTGCTACATCACTTAGTCTTCTGGTCAATTCTTCTTCATTCTTCTTCCTATCCTCAATTTCTTTACAAAATCTCAGTCATTAGCTGCATCTCATTCTCTGTTGTCATGTTCTCTTGTTTCAACTTTCTTATCATATTGATGCTTTGCAAAAAGGATTAGAAAATCTGTTTGATGGCAACACACACAAGAGCACAAAAAAACAAACGTTAGTGTTAGCAACAAAAGATTATCCTAAACAGGCATATCAAGAGAGATATTAAGCATGAAATAGAAAGCATATAAACATAGAATAAAATAGCTAATCAAGATGCTCATAGTTGCTCCTCCCTTGTTCCTCTCCTCTCCAAGTCCCAAATGAGTGTAGCTCTCAGCTTTTAGCACTAGCCATGGATGCCATATGGAGATTCAAGATAGTTGAATATGATAAGCAAATGCTATGCAAGTGTAGATAGTGATGCTATGAGAAAGCTCTATGCTAATGCCAGTATAACAACAATACTCTAATGCTTCTCTTTTTTCTTGAGGAGAAGGGTTCTATTTATAGAAGAAATGGGGAAATGAAGGGTTAAGATTGAATGGTTTAATCAAGGGCCAAGTTTGAAAGTTGGGGATCCATGTGCACAATTGGCACCAATAAAATGGTGACAAGTGTCAACATAGGATTGGGTTGAGAGAAGAGGTTGGAGGCATTAAAGGCCTGAGAAGACCTCATGGTTATCTAGAGGCTAAGGGTCAAGTCCAAATTAAGATTACCCACTGGATTAAGAGTTAATCCAAGGATAAACCTTTGTGCAAATGTTTAAGAGATAATCATGGTCAAAGCATTAATGGCCTAATGAGACCTTTGGGTTGGGTAGAGGTTGAGTCAAAACAAATGTTTTAACCATGTGGGAGGGTTTGAGGTAACCATTAATGGTTATTGGAGACTTTGGGGATTAAGTGGTTGAAGGTTGAAAGCCTTCAATGGTTATCAAAGACTTTGAGCCATTTAGTGGTTGAAGGTTGAAAGCCTTTAATGGTTATCAAAGACTTTGAGTGTTTGAGAAGTGACTTCCCTTTTGCTTAGGAATGTGACAAAGTTTAGAGAAGGGGTTAGGTTATTTAGAAGTGTTTAGAAAATTCTAGAAGGGGTTTAGGCATGCAAGTGGATTTTATTTTGGTATTTTCAATTAAAATAAAATCATTTATTTCAATTAAATGGTGTAATTTGCATTTGGATAAATATTCAAATAAATATTAATTTATTTAAATGAGAAAAATGAAGATAAAGCATTAAAATGCTTGAAGACTTTGAGGGAAACCATTAAAGGCTTGAAGACTTTAAGGAAAACCATTAAAGTCTTAAGAAGACTATAGAAGGAAGCCATCAAGTTTGAAGACTTTAAAGCCATCAAGTTTGAATACTTTAAGGGAAACCATTAAAGGTTTCAAGTGGGTGAGGATAAATAGGATTTTAAATAAATAATTTATTTAAAATAGTTGTGCAACTTGCTTTTGTAGGAAAATACAAGTGGGTGGAGGATAAAGGTGATTTAAATAAATTAATTATTTAAAATAATTGTGCAACTTGCTTTTGTAGGAAAATACAAGTGGGTAGAGGATAAAGGTGATTTAAATAAATGTTAATTTATTTAAATGTGAGAGGTGGGATTTTGGGGGATTTAAATAAATATTAATTTATTTAAATGTGAGAGAAGATTTAATTAAATAAATATGATTTATTTATTTAATTAATGGTATAAATTTGGTTAAGTGAATTAAATCAAATAAATTGAATAATTTATTTAATTAATAGGAGAAGAGGGTTAAGATGAATTAATTAAATATTAATTTAATTAATTATTAATTGATGGTTAAATAATCAAATAAATACTAAGTATTCATTTAATTAAGTGGACAGATTTATGTGACTACACATATCATTAAGTGATTCCTTTTCATCATTCTCATTTTGCAATTTTTCACAAAGTTCTCTTCTCTTATTTCTTAAAACAGTAAGATTCTGTTGAAGTGCTTGAATGATATCCTGAGCTACCCTTAAATCATCTTCTACTTTGATATTTTTCAATTTCTCTGCATCATAGTCTGAGAGAGCTCCTTCAAGTTGCTTCATCAGATTTTCCATCTATACCGGTGTCAAGATCTTCCTCAAGCTGTTGGGCTTTTGAAAATAGTGGACCAAGCTCTGATACCAATTGTTAAGAATGCCACAGATACTGAGAGGGGGGGGGTTGAATCAGTATCTAACTGGTAACAAGTATTTCTTAACTTAAAACATGCAAAACATATTATAACAGTGTACTGGTATGCAAGAAATAATGTAATAAACAGAATTAAGAACATCCGCATGAAAAGCACACCATAACACAAGGATTTAATGAGGAAACCCGATGTAGGAAAAACCTTGGTGGGATTTGTGACCCACAATATTCACTTGTTGGCCAATAAGAGAATATTACTTACAATAGGGGCTTGCACATGTAGGAAGGCCAACTGCGTAGAGCTCACTGCTCAATGGGTAGTCTCACTAACTTACAATGTGGATTATACAAATCCAATATCTTGTATTGCTTTACAATAACATCTATAATACCTGATCTAGTATCGGTTGCTGCTCTGCTTCTTACATAAACCCTTCAACCTATATTTTGCATAATAGGTCTGCCTTAATATTTCCCATACATCACTTTCTTTTCTTACTTCCTTACTTACAAAATGTCTACAATGATCTCTTTTATATATAAGAGTCATTTTACAACATGCCAAGTCAGATTAAAAAGTTTTTATAATAATAAACAAAATATAATATAACAAAATCATGTCGGCCTCTGTGCCGGTATACTTCCTTTCTTTGTGTCGGTGCCAGTGTCCTGAGTGCTGGTGTAGAGTGTGATCTGCTGATGTCGATGCACTAACTTGTCGGTGTAATGCCTTGCCGGTGCCATAGGATTGCAAGTTACCATCACTGACAAAACCTTCAATCACCTACAATGTCTCATTCGAGTGTGCATATGCCAACAGTTATTACATTGGATATTGTAATATCTTGTAGAGCCAACCTACTAAAATTTGTCTTAGGTTATGGTATGAATGTAAGGTCTTATTTGTAAGATCAGATGTGGAATGCAAAAAGGATTTGTGTGAAGGTATATGCGAGATTAAGCAGAGCTATACATGCAGACATCATTTGAAGTTGAAGCTAGGTTTTTGTGAAAGCATATCAGAACTACACTGATACTGAATCCAACATATGATGATGCTATTTTGAGCAGTACATTCTTATTGGATTTAACCATTCAATTGTAGTCAGTGTGACTCCCATTTGTGTTTGAGCAGTGAGATTTAGGCGCTTGGCCTTTCTGCATGTGCAGACCCCATTTATGTACACTTACTATCTACAGTAGTATCATCTGATTGTGGGTAAGGTTTCCCACCGTGGTTTTTCCCCTTATAGGGTTTACACATACAAATATTGGTGTTTTGTGTTGTGGATGACTTTTCCCTTTTGTTTCATGCATTAATCTTTACTGGTATTGCAATTATCTGTTAATTCTATCCACCAGTATAACAGACTGGTTCACCAATATTAAGCAATAAATTGGTTCAGTTGTTTTTGGTTTAAATTTATTTGACAACTGATTCACCCCCCCCTCAGTTGCCTCCGGGACCTAACAAGGGGTGGTAAAAGCAGTCTTGAATTGTTCAGATTCTTTTACTAACACTTGGTTATATCCTGAGAACCCATCCATCATAGACAATAGGTCACAGCTAGTTACTCTCTGCAACATTGCTTCCATATTAGGAGAAGAATAATTGTCTTTCAAACAAGCAACATTTAGGTTCCTAAAATCAACACAGAGCCTTATATCTCCATTCTTCTTCCTAACTAGGACCAAATTAGACACCCATGATGAATGACTTATAGGCTTAATGATCCCCCCTTCCCTCAACTTGGTTAACTCTTGTTGCATTTTAGATTCCGGCAGGGGGTTGATAGGTCTTTGTTTCTATCTTAAAGGATTAGCATGTGGAAGCAAAGGGACTTCATGCTGAAATAGATCTTGTCTATATGCCTTTAGTTCTTCATAAGACTAGGCAAAAACATGCTTATATTTCTTCAATAAATAAAAAAGGTTAACTCTGACATGAGGAGACAAATTTTGGCCAATATACACCAACTTAGGGGATGATTCTGTCCCCAAGTTTACTTCCTCCAATTCATCTAACTTGGTGGTTGATTGCTGATGCAAATGACTCTCACTATAACTAAACATACCTTCCAATTCTACTAATCCTTTAGGTATTTCATTAGTTTCGAGCTGAACCATGTCATTTCCAAACACAGTTTCTCTATCTTCCACCACTTCTACCAATGGATTGCAATCAATTTTTTGTCCATCATAGTCGTCAATGCATTGTATGAATCCAAGAATGTCTTCATCATCTACAAACATTTGCCAATTATATACATTATCAGGAATAGCGAGCCTAGCTTTTATCTCAATTGTGGATACACAGGTTAGTGTTATATCATCATTTTTTAATGAAATATTTGCTAAGAAATCAGCCATGATATTCTTTGATCTTTCTATCCAATTAATAGAGAATGCATTAAAATGTTCAATCACATCTCACACTGCATGCTTATATTTTTTTAAATGATCATTTTTAGATGCATACTTAGATCTAACCTGAGAAACAACCAACTCTGAATCTCCTAGTACTCTCAATAACTAAATCCCATGCCTTTTTGCAACTTCAAGCCCCAATAACAAGGCTTCATATTCAACAATGTTGTTTGTACATTGAAAGGCTAGCAAAAAGGAATATTTGAAGGTTATACCTGATGGGGACACAAAAATAACTCTTGCTCCGATCCTTCTTTAGAGAAAGCTCCATCAAAATAAATGTGCCATAAATCATGTTGTTGAGATTCCAATTCAGTCACAATAGAATCAATATTTTTCAACTGAGGTAAAATTGGTTGTATTCTAAAATTGTCAAGATCCACATCAATCATACAGTTTAACATACTAGGGTCTATTTTCTCAATTAACCTAGGGGCACGTGGTTCTCTATACAAATTAACCTAGTTTCCATTGATTAGGATTGTAGCATATGACAGATCCAATTGAATATTTCCACCTATAGTTGCAGCCCATTGTCTAGATAATAGCATGCCATAGTGAGGTTTTGTATTAGTTACTATGACATCCATCTTATATGTTGCTTCAAGGAATGCTACTATTTTTACTTCCTCATCTTTCATTGTACCTATCACTAGCACTTCTTTGTTATCCATAGCATAACACTTCCCATACATTATACTTATTGACAACCCTAATTCTTTCATGACACCATATGGCATCACATTTGCAGCTGCACCATAATATATCATACAGTTCTTTATTAACCGGTTATTTACTAAGAAAGTAACATAGAAAGAGTCAACTTATGAAAGCTCATGTGTAATAGTTGTTCCAACATATACCTCCAGGGTTTGCAACTCATGATCCTTTTCATCCTTAATTGAACCTGAAGGCAAAGTTGTACTACTGTCAGATATCTTAGAAAATAAAGATAAAGCAGCTTCTCTATGTTCCTTTATTTTCAATAACTCTATCAATGGGACTGTGACTTTCATTTGGGTAAGAGCCCGAGTCATATCAAAAGTGAATTATTAATCACCTTAGTATTAGTCTTAACTTTCTCTATCTTAGGCTGACTTGCCCTTTTCATTGTGGCAGTTTCTTGTATATCACCCATAGCATTATTATACATACCCTTGGCTACATATTTAATTTGGTTATTCTTTTCTTGAACATCTTGAGGCAAGGTGGCATTACTTGCTACTTTCTTTTGGGATACTTCTTTTATGAACATTGAGCCAGGTTCACCTTGATCTCCATCCTTCTTACCACTTCTCAAGTTGTAATTATGCTTGGCTTTGGCTATGGCAGCCTTAGTAAGATTTCTCACCTCTTCATTACTAGGTCTTCAAAGATGAACTTCTTCATCTTTGATGGTTACCACATTCAAAGTAGGATGCCAATCAAGTGTCAACTATCCTTGGCAAGATCTATTACTATTTAGCATATCACATTCACTAAATTCACTTTGTAAAGACTCATCATCACTTTCAATAATAGTTTCAAACATATTAATATCAGGCTCAACCTCTTTTCTCATGGATTCTTTGAGGTCTTGAGCTACAACACATTGATGAGGAGAATGTGGTCCATCACAAGCCATGCACCAGGGATTATTCTCCATATTATGAAAATTTCCTCCTTTCAAAGGATCTAGAGTATCTTGGTTCTGAGTGTTTTTTGGCTTCTCATTTTGAAGTTTGTCATCCTTCCAAGTTGTATTGTAAGGCATGCCATGCAATCTAGGAGGCCTATATTACCAATTGTAATGAGATTTATCATTTTTACTTACCTTGGTAGTAAGATCTTTCATGGAAATCATTAATTTCTCTATTTTGTCATCTTCCTTAGCAACTTTTTTAGGTTGATGTTTTGATTCTTGCCACAACCTTCCGTCAGTCCCCCTTCCTACCTTCCCAGATGCTTTCCTATTACTTTCCACATTTATAGCATTTATAAAAGTATCTCTCAAACTGTGAGGGTTTTTTTCCCTCAGTATATAGGTCATTTTGGAATCGAAAGCATTATAATAAGTATTCGAACATTATCATCGAATCTCATTACTTGACAAAGCCTATGCATTGATTTCTGAAATCTAGCATTGAAATCTGTGACAATTTCATTATCAGACTTTCTAATATTATTAAACTCATTGAGCATGAAGCTCACATTTTTTTGTCACCATATTGTTCTTGAAAACAGTTCTTAAAATCTTCCCAAGACCCAATGCTATTCACAGGGAGACCCCTATACCAGTCCCTTGGATCATCTACTAAGGACTATACAAACAATTTCATGATGACATCTTCATCTACAATTTCATAATCATTTATCAAGTCACCGAAATATTTGAGGTGTTCTTCTGCACTGATTGCATTATTGCCAACAAATTTGTGGAGTCTAACCCTTAATTCACTAGGAACATGGTTAGGGTACCCTGGGATTCCATCAAAGAAGAGTTGTCTGTATAACTCCAAGTTAATGGGTCTTCTCTGGAATTGATTAGCAATAAGGTTATTTCCCATGTTCATTCTTACATTAGGACCATGAGTCAGAGGGATTTGGTTACCTTGATTAGTAATAGGGGCTTGATTAGCTAGGACAGTGCTCACAGGCAAGGTTGACTGAATTTTGACTAGAGGGAGTGAGGCATGCTGAGGAGCAGGTTTATTTGGGTCTCCTGAAGGAAAAAAGATAGGAGGAGCCTTTAGATAATTAATCTTTCTTTTAACCTCTTGAATGGCTGCTTCTAATTCAACCTTTTCCAACTCCCTCTACAAATCTTCCTTCTCTTTCTTCATCCTATCTCACTCTCTCTCATGTGCAGATAACATATGAGAGATTTCTCTTCTAGTCTTAGATCCAGACCCATCTTCCATGCACTTTTGTTTTCCTTTGTCAACATTATTTCTAATAGGCTATGGGTCACTAAGGACCTCCCTATTCGGTTACATAACATATTTGTATGCAGAGTTGGTCTTGGCAACTAAAATTTCTCTAATGACTAGACCTTCATCGTCACTTTTAGCTTTCTCTTGGGTGAATAACTCAAGATCAACAATCTATCTTAGAAGCCTATCCCTCTCAATTAATTTAGCTTTCACTTCCTTTTCTTTATTTGCTTCCTTTTGTGCTCTTAAGGAAATTAAGTGATGAACTCTTCTATTGAGGGCTTCAATTTCTTGGGATACCTTATCTTCATTAGTTAACATTTCTTCAGAATCTAACACATTGACTTGGTTGATATCAATTAAACTAATGTTTCCATCAACTATTCTATTTACAAAATCTATCTTAATATTTGAACTATTCCTGTCCTTCCCAGATAAACTAGCATGAGAGATCCTCTGATTTAAAAATTGAACATCCTCATTATTACCAAACAACCCAGAATGAAAACCCATAATGTCCTAATCGGATTCACGGGAAGAATAATTTGAATTTACATATATGGGTCTCTCAGATGACTTACTCATATTAATGCTCTTTTGTACCCAAGCAACACTAGACGGCTCATGTGCAACTAATCTTTTGTGGCCCATCCATGTGTGTTCAGGTAATCCTTCTTGTAGTGTCTCTTGAGGATGCTTCCTCATGAAAGCCCTGGTGTTCCTTCCTCTCTACCTTATACTTGTTTTTCTTAAAAGAGTTATTCTTATTTAAAAGCATTAGTTATACTTGTCAGAGTTGCCACCCACACAAATTGTGGGGAAATAAGAAAACAAGTTTTGACAAATCTCTTGCAAAGATTTAAGAAATCAGGAGGATTTCCAGAGAAAAGGATAGCACAAATCAGAGATAATGCAATCTACCACAAACACACAAATATCCAAGAAAACTTTCAAACTAGTTCAAGCACCAATCGGTAACATACATACAAACTATGACTCTCCCCAGTAGAGTTGCCACTTTTGTTGTTCTCAAATTCTGATTCCCTTCTATCCTTCTTGTAAGAAATTAAATAACTTTGTTTGCATATGAAGAGGACATTAGGAAAATAGAACTCCTGAATAACATATAACAAGGTTTCAAAACCTTCTACACTTTGAACTTATCAAAAGTTCAGGTGGGTATACCATCTGTGAATATTTTCACACTTTAAGATTGAGATCCACAGTAAACCAATACTAAAAACCCATTGATTTCATCACCTCATTGAAACTGAAACATTAAAAGAAAAAAATGTGTTCATTTTCAATATTGATCCCCAAGAAAGATAGAAAGAATTCCACAAATGATACTAGTGCCTTATCCAGGCTATAGAGTCACCCAAATCAAATTAGAATTCCAAAACTGAATATTTCCATACATTTCACCACCTCAGCCCTAATTAACCCCATACATGCCTAACATATACATGGGTCTTATCCTCTTAAAATGAAAACCATTCATCAAATTCAAAATGAGAAAACAATTGATTTACTGATAGAGATATTTCATGCAAATTTAATTCCTCTCCTAAATAGAAAAGCTAGAAAAATATCCATATGATTGCCCGATAATCCATGTTCATCCGAATAACCCTAGACTATTCAAATGAAACTAGCAAATTAACAAATGCACACCAGAAGACAACACAGATTTAGGACTGAAAAGTTTTGATCTGTATATTTATATTCATTTTAAAAAAACTTTGCATAACTCAAAGTATTTCTGAGATGACCAGAAAAAACCCTTGATATATTTTAGCAGAGTTTCTTTACAAAATTCTTGTGATCCCCCCTTTCTTTAGTCCTAGAATCCATTTATAACAATATGGATGCATAAAAACTTCAGACTTTCCTAAGAAAGGTTTGTTACAACCACAATGTCTTTTAAGAAACAGTTACAAGTGCTTTTCAGTATTAGTGGCTTCTTCAGTTTGTTGCTCCACTACAACATCTTCTGACTGTTCATGTATTTCCTCTTCTTGCACCAAATACTTTTTGGTCCACTTTTGGAACACGTCATCAGCAAGCCATAAGTAGCCAACAATTTTCTTCTTCAATTTAACTAATCTTTTCCAAGAATTTCTTACTTTCCTAATCTCTGATTCCAAAAATCCATAATGTGACTTTATCTTTTCTATTTCTTCAATTGTTTTAACAAACAGAGATGTGTCATCTTTATTGATGATTTCATTCACCCTTAAAGACAAGTTAGCTCCTAGCTCATCAAACAACACCTTTTTGTCCTTTAACTAATTCGGGCCTGCAAAATCCCCAAGAAACAATTCAAACTTATGCTCAGTATATTCCTTTCTGTATAAGTTATCCTTTCTCTCTACATTGGCTCTTCCTTCTGATAGCTCAGTCATGCCTTTTGCTAACTCACATGTGGATTTAATAATGGCATCTGACCCTTCCTCATCATAGGATGCACACATAAGTTCTAGATCAACTTCTCTTGGAGTCCACTTATTCAAAATCAGCTCTAAAATAGCCTTGTCTTTGTTCAACTCACTCAAAGTATCCAGAATTCTTTTCATATTAGTGTGCACAGTGGGGGCCTCTACTGTATCAACAAAACTCAAAATTGTGGCCTTTACCTTCTCTTCATATTTATTTGCAAACAGGGCTTGGGCCTATTTTAACTTTTCCAATTTATGTTGAATGGTTTCAACTGGTTGAAAACCAGAAGGCATAGGAGAAGGGGGAAATTCTATGATAGGACTGGTAGGTGGAGGTCTTGCTTGAGAAGATGCAATCATCAAGGTAGAGAACTCACCCCCTTGGTGTTGCCCTATTAATTGACTCTGTAGTCTAGCAATAATACTATCCCTATTGGCTACCTCCTTTTTGGCTTCATTATAAGCCTTTAAAATTGGTTCTATTTTCATTTGGAGATCAACTCTCTCCTTTGCTTTCTTCTCAGCCACTGCCAAACTGAACTTTGTAGTTTCTAGGACTGTGTTGGCAGCTTCTACCACCCCTGCATCTTGGACCTTCTTCACTATCATACCTCCTAAGAAATTGGATTCAGAGGTATTTTTCCTCCTTCTACTTTCATCCCTATTCAAGGACCACATGACTAAAGCAGCATTATCCTTGCTGAAGGTCACTCCTTCTGTAGGCTTGGTCTTTTTTTTTACTACTTCCAGTACGAAGGCATCTGCTATATCCCAATCAGGGAGGATCAGAACACCAGCCTTTGACACCATTTCCCTTCCCACTTCAGGAGTGATGGCTTTAAATTCTGCCATCATTTCTTGTTTGACCTCCTCTTCTACTGAAGTTGTATCTCGGTGAGGTTGCTCACTCTTCCTCTTTTCACATCTTACCTTGAACTACTCTATGTTTTGCTTCCAAACAAATTGGATCAAGGCCCCTGTTGTGAAAAAATTACTATCAGCCAGGAACTCCTCACTGGCTTGCTTGACAGCAGGGTCTAGCTCTTTACCTTTGAACTCATCAATAGTTAAGTTCTTCTCAGCAGTAGGTGGCTTTTCTGGCATTCCCTCTCGTGTTTCCTCATATGTATAAGCAATCTCTCTGAGGATCCCTAACTACAACAATTGTTCTGCTACTGCTTGTTCATCTCCTATATGGATAGGGGATTGAGATGGAGAGTATAGAGACTCACCTTCTTGCACTTCCTTCCCCACCCTTTGTGTTTTAGGGGAGTCTTGGATGTCAATGACATCTTCAATTGCTCTCTTCCGTCTTGAAGTAGAAGGGTCACCTGTTACTGGCATCAACACACTATATTTGGACTTCTTATGCATTACATAATTGCCCAGAGGGATGGCCTTAGCAAAGGCAGGCTTGGCTAGAACCAACTTAGCCTTATCAAGATTATCTCTTATTATAGCTTCCCTCTTTTACTTCAAAGTTTGCATTAAATCTTCAAAATAAAGAATTAAGAATTTGATATTTTCCTCAAAAGGATTAAAGCTAGATAGAGGATCATAACTATTGTCAAATTGATGAATGAAATCCAAACCCTTCTTATAGGCTACCCACTTTTCTGTCCTCAATTCCTGCTCATCCAAAATGAACTCATTTCTAAATAGATCCTCAGGGAAATGAAATTTATGTGGCCTACCTTTGCATAATGCTCTCCTCCTGAACATGTTGTTGAAAAAATCCTCAGGGTCAGCAAACCTTGTTACTGTAGTAGGCAACCTATATGGTTGAAAGAAATCTTCAAAGTGCTTCCAACCACCCTTGGTGATCACAAATTGATGTGCCATGGTAATCATTGAGAAAACAGTCCCTTTTCCCATATTTGTTAGCTCTGCCTCTTGTACACCTCCAATTTTCTTTAGGACCTCTACAATTCCTATTTTCAATGGGACTTGATAGGGCAATAAATATGGAGTGCCTCTGAAACCATAAACTCTAAAAATTGTACAAACTGGGTACAAGTATATCCCACCCAAGTTCTGCACAATCTTGATGCCTTCAGCAAATTCCTTAGGCCTAAGGAATTCTAAAAGAGCTTTGGGGATCGTAGAGTTTTGGGGATCGTAGGGTTCTCTGAACATAAAAGAATCCTAATCTTAGATGCAAAGCATTTGTCAAATTTTAGATAGCTGGCATCCTCTCTGTCCCAGGACAAAATAGTGCTCCAGAGTTGTACAGGCATCTCTTCACATTCCTTTTCCTTAACTAAATCCATCTCACTAGAAAAGTAATCAACACCTTTGAACAAAAATATGTGCATGAGAAAAGAGTACCATCCAAATGGTCAGTCAACCTTACTACTTTTTATCCCCATCAGTCTTACATGTATTGCATCTGTGAGATAAGGTGCATAGTCAAATGTTACTGCCAAAGAGGGGTTCAAAATTTGTGCTATCATCAACATATAATGGGTTGGCATGGTGGTTTCAGCATCTTCCCCAAAGATTTGACATAGTGACCAATACATTCCTTTAGCTCTTAGAGTAAACAAATTTAGAGAGAAAAGTTCCATGGTACTAGGGCCTACAATAATTAGCCCTCCTATTTTGACAAAAAAACTCTTTCAAAGGGCCACTCCTGAGGTGATCCCTTTGCACATTGTAAACCTAGGCCAGGGTATCAAAATTTATGGGCTCTAAATAATTAGACACCTCACTGGTCTTAAAAATCTTTCTAAACTCATCATAATTGATCTCAATCAGGGCTCCTCCCTTCACATTCCTGATGCATTTGGCATCTGGGTCATAATTGTGTGCAATCTGGGTTAACAAATCAACATCCATGAAAATCCCAAGGACTATGAGTTTTCCTATGCCGAATTCCCATATACTATTCATTAGGGAAAGGGCATGTCTCTGACCGAAACCTACTTTGAAAAGACCTAGACCTGATATCCCTATCTATGGATCTCTCAACCAGTTGCCCTTGTCATACAAACCATCTCCAGTTCTTAGACGGAGGGCTTTAGGTACCAACTGTTTAATTTTAGCTGCAATATTTGTGGACATAGTCAATTGTTCCAAAAAATCATCACATATGTTTCTATCCTAATAATGCACCTTCCCTATGAAATCCCTTCTCGGTGCCATCTCAGAATTACATATATATTAATTAAAATTTTGACTAACCTCAGAGAAAACAAGCATGCAATGACCCCAAATCAGGTAGCAACAGTCAAGCAATATGCAAAAACTCACTAGTTGTTTGAAGAAATTTTCTCTGTGCACCAGCTCCTCTATAGAACTCTTCAAAATAATGCCAACATCCAATTGACGTGAGGCTAAATACGACAACAAAATAATGAATTAAAGCATTTAAAACTGCATGCTTCGACAATCAAATCAGAATTGAATTTGTAATCGAATTCAAAAAATGTTTCCAACGGGTCATAGAATTTTTTGTGTTTCACCTTTTGCTACTTCCCGAAGCTTAAAATCCTCGCATCTTTTTATTGCAAACCAACACTGTCCTTTGGATCCTGAGAAAACCGCACATCTTTTACCTTTCCTGGGTCAAGCTGCTTAAAACCAAGCCCTACCTTCCTTTCGTTGTTTCGCGGAGCATAAACCTCACGCATCTCCTTTACGCGAAACAATGCCATCCGTCAGATCTTCAACCATCTGCTCGACCTTTTCTTTACATGGTGACTGCTTAACTTTTCATTGACTGCATGGAAATTGTTACCGCTAAAGGTTTTCACTGCTTCGCAGAGTTTTAAAACCTTACATCTTCAGGCTACGAAACAACGCTCATCATTGGATCACCATTGAGATACGCGGGCTTTAACACCCTTTAACCTTCGGAGTGGGCCCTCTGCACGAAGTCCACCTATCTCATTAAGTGTGGGAAAATAATTCTTATGTGTCAGTCCTTTATTTGCTCAAGAATTCCATTAGGCTCCACATCCAAACTGCCACGGGTTCCATTTTACCATGGGTTTCAACACTATCACCACTCAATCAAAGTGGGCCATCCACAAGCCACTTGGAACTGCATGTCATACCGACAAATTATCATTTTCCCTAGCTGGACATCCAGTTGGTCTGCCACATCATCTATCATGCAACCTCCACCTCATTTCGCTACTTCACGAAAGTGAAACTTCATGTTATTTTGCCCGGCGAAACAACGCGGACCGTTAGATCTTGAGCTAGATGCTCAACTTTTAGCTTCATCCTTTAACCTAGCTACCCGGGTCCACCATCTCCTTCATTGTTTCGCAGGCTCTAAACCTTTGGCAACTTTTCTTTGTGAACCAACATGAACCGTTAGATTAACTGGGAGATGCACCCATATTGGTTTCCACGTCAGCTTTTCACCAGGCCGACTACCTTTTCACTACTTCACGAAAGGTAAGTCTCGCACATCTCTCTTTTGTGAACCAACGCAGACCACCTGATCAATTTTGAGTTGATCGGTCTTTAACCGTAGAATCTACTTACTTTCTGGACTCGCCAGTTTTTTGCCATTTCACGAAGCATAAAACCCCGACGGCTCTTCTTCGCGAATCAATACGAACCATTAGATCTTTTCTTCTATTAACCCTTTTGTGACCATCTTACCCAGGGCCGCCACCTTTTTGCTACTTTGCGAAAGGTATACTTCGGATCACTTTCGGCTGTGAATCCATGCGCACCATTGGATCAACTCTAAGTTGATTGGCTTTTAATACCACACACTTCTTACCTACGGGACCCACCAATCCTTTCGTTCTTTCGCGTAAGGTAAACATTAGGCACCTTTGCTGGGTGGAACAATGCAGGCCATCAGATCTCCTTGAAAATGAACGGTCCTTAATCAGAAGATTCACTTAACTTTCGGGGCCCACTAGGCTTTCGCTACTTCACGAAGCTTAAAGCTTGCGCATATTTCCTTGGCAAGACCACGCACACCATTAGATCCACTAGAACTTACATGATCTTTACGGAGCCCGACAAGGAGGAGAAAACTTAGGAAAAGGGCGCTAAATAAAAGACTTAATAAAGACCCACCTAAGGCAATTCGTAAAGGGGGGACCCTTTCACGACAGACCAACCCTTCCGATTAAGTGGAAAAAGGTAACACAAAAATAGAACGCAAGGGCTTTTAGAATAAAGGAAGGGTCAAAATTCAAAAGCCCTAAACCCCTTTTGGCACAAAACTCAGAGGCAACATGAAATGTTTAAACACAACCTTGTAGATTTAGCTAATTATGGAACAAGAATACCCAGGTTTGATGGGTTATAATTCTTTAGGGTTTCTACTATCCTTTTTTAAGGATTCTCTCTTTGTAATTTATGTAAATGTATTACATTATTCTTGCACAATAAATATGCCTCCTCTTTTTTGAATCATTGAATTCTAGCCTCCATAGCTTTTTTTTGCTTCTCTCCTTCTGTGAAAGGTTTGCATGCAGGTAATTCTTGGGAGTTGTAGAGTTGATTTTTCCTCAACTCTTAAATGGTATCTGAGCTCAGATCTATTGCTTCATGTTCTTGTTTTTTGAAGATTTTTTGGAGCTTTGAGGGTTTCAAGTTTTTTAGAGATTTTTATTTGGATCTGGGGTGCTTCTTTATTTTTGAGAATTTTGGGCTCAAATGGGCCTTATCATTGAGCTCAAAACACCAAAAAACCCCCATTTTTATATAAATCTGTTCATTTTGGACAACTTTGGCCTCTAGATTTTTTTTTGGTTTTTGCCCCTTTTTTGGGCATGAATTTTGAGAAAATTCGCAAAATTTTTTTTGAAAAAAAATAAAAATGTTTTAGGCAGTTTAACAACATGCCTAGGTTAACACGGTTCCCTAACCACTGCAGTGACCATAGCCATCACAATGCCTATTGTAGGCGGTGGTTTACTAGCCATCATGACCATTAGCAGGTACGATGGTTTGTTAACTGCTGTGGCCAGCGGTAACCACTGCCACTACGTGCTAGCGGTCCGATTGCCGATCGCAATCCGCCACCGCCAACTACCAACAGCCCACCACCATAGCAACCCCTGCACCCTGATCCACCGCCTCCACTCCACCTGCACGCCACCTCTACCAACAACTTTGCCCAGTCACCACTTAGGCCCCTCTTGCAATCCTTTTGGATAGGGGGTGGTTTTTTCACCATAAGTTGGGAAAATGGAGTCATTTTTCAAGAAAAATTATATCACCGAAAATCTCTATTCGAGCTCTTTTCAGATTTGGAGGTTTGATCTTTTATTCTTTTTCTGTTTATGTTTTTTTTTACATCAAATCTAGAAGTTCTTATTTGCACTCTGGGAGACATATCTTGAGCATCTAGACTTCGTTCTTGGCACATGAGATATCATTGGAAAGCTAGTTCTATACACTTTCCAGTGGTATGAGTCTTCTTTCCAGATTCTACTCTAGGTATATTTTATTCAATGTTTTGCATTTATGCACTCTCATGAATATCTTGGATTTTCAGCTCCTGGGAACCTTTTCTTTGTGTAGGATGACTCATCTTTGGCTATTATTTCTATATTTCCATCTTTTTTGTCTTTGAGCATTGTATACATCATTCTGTAAGCATTTTCATTTTTGCAAACGCACTGAGATAAAATGCCACTATGCTTTGCATGCTTGGGATCTTGCACATCTTGTGCCTTATTATACTCACACTCCATTATAAAGTGCCATGGGGGGTTTGATGTTTTCCTTTGTTTACCATATACCTTTGTCACATGAGTGTTCCTTCCATGACATTAGCCTCGTGATGTGTGTCAAGTGACTATTTCTTCCATGACACTAGCCTTTATACGTGTTTGTACTTTTTGTTGCTCTCTCAATGTTCCTAGTTCTTCGTTATGCAATTTTCTTGGCATTTAGTTTCAGTGCCCTGTCACCTCTCCCTTGTTAGAATTATGGGGGAGTTTTTCATGTTGATTGTTGGTTCTAATGCTTCCTTCGTTTGTTGGAGTGATCTATGTATCCATTATTTGTTCATATGTACTAGGCCGATGCAGTGGCTAGTTACCTATGCATTTCGGTAAGTTGGATCATTTACCATATGGACACTCTTTCATTCCTATTATTGGAGGCAACCTTCCATCTTCGATTTATCAGCTCTTCAGACTTTGGTGTTTTTGTCATCTGTATCTTTGAGTTCAATTGTTTTCCTTTGTTTTCCATCTGATTTGAGTACTATTATTTGAGGGCACTCATGCAGATTAATGCCTTCTCTACTTGATCATCTTCTATTTTAGTGGAGGCTCTTCAGATCGACAGTGTTTGCAGCTCCATGCTTCAGTGTTTTTCTCCATGTTCATCCTTTGTTCTTTTTTTCTGGGACATTCTCTTGTTTGGAGGCTTCTTTAGTCCTTCACTTGTATTTCTCTCTTTAGGAGAGGACTTTTTCCCATGAATTTTTCTCCTTTTCTCTAGTTGTGAGAGATCTTTTAACTTGGGTAGCTCATCAGGCCTAGTTGTCGGGACCCATTGTTACTTTCATGCATTTTGTTTACAAGCATTTTTTAGTCCTTAGTTCTTTTTAGCTACTCTCTAAGTTCATCTTAAGGGGGGTTCTTAGAGTTATCATGTATTATCGAATAATTATTTAATTAATTATTAATTTATTGTACTCTATGCTTAAGCTAAACTTATGTATTTTATAGTTCTTTAGGGTTTTCTCATTTAGGGTTTATAGTATCCTTTTATAAGGATTCTCTCTTTGTAATTTATGTGATTGTATTACATTATTCTTCCACAATCAATATGACTCCTCTTTTTGGATCATTGAATTCTAGCCTCCATATCTTTGTTTTTGCTTCTCTCCTTTTGTGATAGGTTTGCATGCAGGTGATTCTTGGAGCTATGGAGTTGATTTTTCCTCAACTCCTATACTTATCATATTAGCCCTTCAATCCTATAAATTTATGTTTTTTTTTAGTTAATTCAATCTAAATAAATTACAATAAACAGTATTTTCTTTTATAAATATCACATAATAAATAGTATTATAAATAGTTTCTATAAAAACATTTGATTAAAAATTAATAAATTTGAATAAATTTAGTAAATTAAAGCCAACATGATTAAATATCATATTTATAATATAAAAAATTATTGTTCTTTAATTTCTTTTCTTCTTTAAATAATTTTTATTTATTAATAGAAATATTTTGATGTCTACATTTGGAATGTAATGGTTTACTATTAAATAAAGTTGTTTGATATTTTATTAATTTTAGTTGTGGTCCAATATACCTCTTGCAATTTTAAAAAAAAAAAAAATCATTTTGGACAAGTTGATGAAAGCAATAGATATCATCCAGTGTATAAACCATAACAAATAATTGATTAAATTTAAACAAAATCATTAAATTAAAGTCTAACATAAATAAATATCATATTTATGAAATTGAATTATTAATGTTTAAAATTGATTCTCTCTTAAACTAATTTATATTTCTCAAGAGAAAGATATTGATGTCTACATTAAGAATGTTATGGTTTACTATCAAATAAAGCTATTTGTCATATTATTAATTTTAGTGTGGTCCAATCTACCCACTTCAATTTTTTTAAATTTTTTTCTCAATTTAGATAAGCTCATAAAAATAATAGATTTGATACAAAAAATATATATTTTTTGATAAAACTTTTGGACAAGATAATTGAATTAAAGCCAACCTAAGAAAATACCATATTTATAATATAAAATTTATTAAATCTTAAAATTGATTTTCTCTTCAAGCAATTTATATTTTTGAATAGAAAACTATTGATGCCTACAATTGGAATGTACTGGATTACTACCAAAATAAAGTTATTTGATATTTTACTAATTTTAGTTCGGGTTCAATCTTCCTCCTCCAAAAACTTTCTCAATTTGGATAAGTTCATAAAAATGAAAAAATTAATCCCCACACCTATAAATCAATAAAGATATTTTTTTATCCAAGATAATCATTTGATAGATCTAATTTCCTTTGTAAATTACTAAAATAATATGTAACGTCTATAATAATCTCTCTCTCTCTCTCTCTCTCTCTCTCTCTCTCTCTCTCTCTCTCTCTCTCTCTCTCTCTCTCTCTCTCTCTCTCTCTCTCTCTCTCTCTCTCTCTCTCTCTCTCTCTCTCTCTCTCTCTCTCTCTCTCTCTCTCTCTCTCCCCCTTCTCCTTTCTCTCTTAGACACAAGGACAACATTATTCATCATATTTATTAAAGTATTTATTTTCATTACCACCATAGCATAAATAAATTGCATATTTATAATACAAAATTTATTGACTTTTAAGACTTATTTTTTCTTTAAATCCTAAAATTGATGTCTATAGAAGGATATTGATGTCTACAATTGATATTTAGCAGTCTACTACCAAACAAAGTTGTTTCGTTCAATATGAACACACTCTTATCTTGAAGACCAGTAGAAAGATTTTTTCCAATGTCCTCATCTTAGATCTAGATTTTTTTTCTAAATTACTGAATAAATTTATAACATCTATAACAATATTTCATATATACTAATTTTCATATTAATTATAAACATAAATCATCAATCCTAACTTTCAATCCTAAAATTTAATGTTTCTTTACTTATTTAATCTAAATAAATTAAATGAAAGACCCTTTTTTATGACAACCACAACATAATTGAACACCACTTTTATAATATATATTTGATTGACTTCAAAAATTGATTCTTTTAATGTTTCTTTACTTATTTAATCTAAATAAATTAAATCAAAGACTTTTTTTTGGACAACCGCAACATAATTGAACACCACTTTTATAATATATATTTGATTGATTACTCAATAGAAAGATACAGATGCCTAAAATAGATATGTAACGCTTTACTCCAAATAAAGCTATTTGGTATTTTGCTAATTTCAGTTGTGGTCCAGTCCCCCCCTGCAAAAAGTTTTTAAAGCTTTCGCAGTTTGGATAAGTTCAGGAAAAAAGGAAGTACGCCCAGCTTTATCAGAATATGATATCCTACCATTTGTTATGCTTTTTAGTGGTAGAATTTCTTTTCATATGTTCCACATCGAATGCATCGGAAGAACTTCTGATTCGTATTCCTCCATTACACTCAGCTTTACAACAATGGAATCAGTAGAATAGCCAAGGATAAGATTAACATCTTATACTGTTGCCTGTTAACATCTTATACTGTTGCCTGGGACCGGGAGCATAAGATCTGAAACAGACGTGAAGAGCATTTTCATGACCATCCATTGCCATGTGTAAGCGTTAAAATTAGGGCAATGGGGCGCACCCTAAAATTACAAAAAGCTTTTTGACTTATAAAGCAGATAAAAGCATACAAGTTTATCCACTATTGGTCGGTTGCAGGAGCCTTGGAAATATACACTTTCTGGGCTGTACAAAGCTATCGAACATGAATTGATTCAATGAGTTATAAACAGATATATATCTGAATGTTGTATTGTACGATTTAAGTGGCATGTAAAAGGCAATCATTCGGTGTTGAAATTGCGCTTTGTTGATTATTGCAATGAGCAGAATGGGTGAAATGCTTTCAAAAGAAGAAGGAGAATATAATGTGAAGGACGAAATGACAATGTCCACCTGGTTCATGGACCTTCAAATGTCTGGATACATGCAGAAAGGGGGACGTCTTCATGACCGCATCTATGGAATTGATGTGCTGATCTCAATCATCAAGGATAATATATCACCTCACAAAGTTGACGTTGAAAAGAATAAGAGGGAGCACAGTAATAATAGAACGGTAGAAAGCTACGTGTGTGTAGCATGGCGTTTTAGGGCAGATGCCTTGTGGTTTCATGTCAATTGAAATGAATATTATATGTTGCATGATGGCTGACATAAATTTTTTATATTGGGTGGGTAAATGATTGGGTTGAAAGGCTTTTACAATTAAAAGTAGGATAATTATTTAGTATTTGTGTAGATGAGATGTTCAATTATCAATAATGTTTTAAATATGAATTATTTTTTCTATTGATAATGAGTACCAAACAGAAATATAACTTTATGAGGAGTAAGAGTTTCAGCTATCCACAATATGTAAATAGCCGTTATCTCCTCAAGTTAATATCCATAATAACTTATATCAAAACATAAACATAGTAACTCATTTACTCCCAACATCTTTTGGCATTACTACTAACTTCACAATAATCTCACTCATAGGTATCAATTGGGGATCAATCATATCAACAGAGTCAACATCTTTCACCACAGGTTGGTAATTGTATTTATCACCATATTTATATTTGTTGTTCTCCACTTTAGGAGGTTTTCGATGTTATGCTTGTCCATGAACTCTTTTAGAATTTCAAGCTTCTCATTGTTCAAGTTGCAACTTCCCTAAGGGAAGAAATTAGCAATCCTAATCTCTAATTTGTACACAATGGTAAGACCTCCTTTCAACAAATCTTAAATTTGTTCTTTGAAATGTCTAAGATACTTGAAACCTCCATCACAACATAAAAGGAGATGAGTTCACTTCTAAACTTAATAAGGTGTTGGAGCAATTTCCTCCCAAGCCAGGATCACAAATGCAAACACTTCCATAGAAAGAGAGAAATATATTTCACCAGGAATGATGTATTGATCTGAGATATCTACAAATGTACAATGCCCTTACTTAAATAGACAAGAGGCTAGACAATGGAGAGAACAGAAGTGCCATGTGTCTCAACAAGATGTGAGAATAGGTAGGGTAGGTAGAAGCCAACTACCACCAACTTAGCTATACCTAGGAAATATGCAATTAAAATAATGTAAGCGTGGAATTATTAAATAAAGATGTCTAAATTGGACTTAAGCACATGTAAATAGGTAAAACCTATTTACTCCAACACCCCTCATTAAGTGCAACTTAGAGATTAAAATTATTATGCAAATGATGCAATACTAATATGGGAATGCGATAAATGGGTCTCAACAACTAGGCCATGTTAGGTACCCATACACAATGCAAATGCAGGTAATCTATCATAAACAAAGAAAATGAGAAAACCACATATGATAAAAATCCTCTCCAAAAAAGAGATATGCAAATCATGTAGTGATGAATGGAGGTTTCCACAATACCCACCAAGAGCAACATCTATTATGAAAGTACAATACAATCACCCCTTTAATGAAGGGAAAGATAAAGACAACATTGCCCACCATAATGAAGTATCCTCAAAACCATTGAAGTAGCCAAAAGCCAAAGGAAATGTCCATGACAACAAACACTTCAATTTATTTAAAATTTATGCTCAACGTTCGTTATATGCTTGGACAATAGTTATATGTATGTATGTATGTATGTATGTAGACATATATATGTATCTGTATACGTACACATATATGTGTATATACATATATATATATAAATATAAATATATTTGTTTATATATATATATATATGTGTGTGTGTGTGTGTGTGTGTGTATTTATTCATGTGTGTATATAAATATATATCTTTAATATAATATATATTTAAGTTACACCAAGTTATGGGTACCTAACATCATGGTCCTAAACTATGATGCTAGTCATAATAATTATTTTAATTTCCATAAAAAACTTCTAGCCACAATCCTAATGGGTTGTGCAAAGAATCTCATGCATTAGATTATTTTAATCTCTACAGTTGGATCTTAGGGCTTCAAAGGAAAACCCTAACATATATTAAGATGGAAAGTAGCCCTACTCTCTCATTTGAACATTTCCTCAAGCTTTCTAACCCTAGCCTCCTCCATTGAAGCTATTGTTGCAAGTTTCTCAAAAGTGCTTCATCAAATAAGCTATGGAATCAAAGCTCTAATTTTTTTCTTATATTGTTTGCAAATTTGCAGGTTGGGAAGGAGTGGCAGCCATATGCATTTATGGGAGATCAAAATCTGTATTTTATTTGTTTTGGGTTTGCACCAATTTTATTTTGAGATTTTTTTCTTTCCCTCTTGTTTTCTTAGAACCCTAGATCTAATTTTTCTCTTATATTGTTTCCAGATATCTAGTTTGGGAAGGAATGGTGGCCATATGCATTTTTTGGGAGATCAAGATCTTCATTTTATTTGTTTTGGGTTCACACCAATTTTCTTTTGAGCTTTTTTTTTAATTTCCCTCTTGTTTTCTCAATAAAATCCTAGATCTAATGTCATTTTTCTTTTGTTTGTAGGTGCAGATTTGGAAAAAATGGTGACCATTTGATACATGGAAAATTTAAATCTCCATTTTATTATTTGCAAATTTTTTTTATTTTGATATCTATCATTTTTTTAAAGTTTTTTATTTTGTTTTGGGGGGCTGTGAGGAGTCGAGGCTCTACCCACGACCCCCTTGCCCGTGGGCATGTTACCACAACAGTGGCAGCCATGACTATGGTTTACCACAGCTACAGAGGCCATGATTGTGGCATCCATAGCGTTGGAACCCTTGACTATGGGTCTCCACAGCCATGGAACCCATGACATGTTGATTCCCACAGAGTAGTGGGGTTACCACGACCCATGGCATCCAAGGTCATGGAACCCATGAGCCATGGATTCCCACAGAGTCATGGGGTTCCCATGACTGATGGAATCCATAGTCATGGAACCCATGACCTATGGCTTCCACATAGCCATGGGTCTCCGCATAAGTTAAAAGTATTTTTTTTAATTAGTTTTTCTTTTAAAATTATTTAATGTTATGTGTATGTATGTATGTATGTATGTATGTGTCTATATATATATATATATATATATATATTGGTAACAATATTTCAATATTTAAAATTAAAATGAATTTAACGAACATTTCATATCTAGATGACATCCAAACTTATGAATAATAGTCACTATCTTTTAACTGTTTTGATACAAATGACTAAATATACTATTGATAGACATAAATCAATTGGTATTTAAATGACAATTAATGATTACAATGACTAAATAAATGACTACCATGACTAAGTAAATGACTAGTTAACAAGAATCAATGACTAAATTAACCACCAAATATATTAGTATACTACCAAATTGATGACTAAAATATATTAGCTTTCATCGATTTTTTGACGAAAATCGGTTCATCGCTTTTTCGATGAAATTAGGTTCATCATTTTTTCAACGAAATTTTTGCGACAAAATTTGTAAGGGTGTTTCATTGGCAATATGACAAAATTTTGTCGATATTTCAACAAACATTCATTGGAAATTAGTGCCAAGTACATTAGTGTTGTCTCCCCTTGGGAAGAAGAAAATCCACATCCATGATGACATGAGAAGGAATAAGTCTCAATAATGAAATCTATTGAGAAGAGTCAAGAGCCTCCAAGAGTCTCACCATAACAAGAAAGATCCCCAATGAAGGAAGAACCAATAAATGAAGGACAATCAAGAACATCCTCCAAAGTGAAATCTACAAAAAGAAGTGTTACATCCTCAAGCATGTCACCCAAATCTAAAGAAAAAGAATGAGTAACCAAGTCATAAAGACCTAAAATAAAACCATTGTGGAACACCAAATCTAAAATACCCATGAATTCCTACTATGTCAAAGTCCTATCTAATCCATGTCAACTTTAACCTTTAATGTAGTCAGCGGTGAGGGAATAATGAGGAGAATCACCACAAACCTATTACGCTCCTCACTTGATGGAGTTGAAGTAACATATGGATTATCATCATCAATGAAGTGATCAAATACAAACAACTTGGACTGATCATCAACCCTACCAACTTAAAATATCTCTCCTAGAAGACAATGAATAAGCATTGAAATTGGAGTAAACTCAACTGTATTGCCTTGTTGTGTGATATGATATATTGATAGTAGATTACAAGTAATGTTAGGAATCAACTAAAAATTAGCAATTAAATCTATACCCAAAATATTAACACCAATGCTAGCAACACAAACAAACTAATTATTTGTAGTCAAGAGTCTATCCCAAAGTGGTGCTCAAAGAGAGCTTGGAATCATCGAAACATATGAACAAGTGATGTGAACTGCAACTCCTAAATAAAAAATCCACCCAACATCCCTAGATGCATGAGTGGTGATCAAGGTGTTAGTGCCCTAAAAATTTTCAAGAAATTTTGAGGGTCCCTTTTAAATAAATAAAGTTGTGCCCCTTGTTTATTTTTTTAATGCCTCACACTTGGTGCATGTTTTAATTTGCATATGTCTTTATGACTTGGTGTACCAATGCTGAAGTAGTCACTGGTGAGGAGGGACCTCAAAGAGATCAATCCAAACTATTCAACAAGAGTAAACACAATGAAAATACACATATACGATAGAGGTTATTGGCATATGATGAAGCAGTAATAAAGTATGTTGTCATTGATGTCAATATGTGCTCAAGCAGGTGCACCGGTATGAAGACTGGAAGTGATTTTGGTCAACTAGGATGGAGTGGAGTGGTGTTGGGGTTCACTAAGTGTTACTACCAGTTGGTAGTCTCTATTCCATTTTAGGGTTTCTAGTATGATCTATGTGGTGCAACCGATGGTGTTTTGTGAAAGTTAAGAATAAGGATTAGGATGCCACGTCAACTACACATGAAGGATTTCCTTGAGGATTTTGCACATGGAGATCAAATGCATTGAAGGCCTACCTCAGGAATGTGTGATTTTCTGGATGGTGTATGAAGAGCACGTGATGAGTTACCATTTTCCAAATGCGGTGAAGATCGGACGATGCAGAGTGACTTGTGATTTGTTAAAGATTGTTTTATTCTATGCAAAGTGTTTGGATAGTTAGGATTGGACCACTTGTAATTGTAAACCTAAAATTATTAGGGTTTAGGGCTTATGTTACCAACCTAATTCTTGTCTATAAGGCTGATGAGTTTTGATATAGTTGTTGTAAGAAAATGTTGTTTTTATGTCTGCGTGTTGAGATTCTTGCCAAACTAGAGTGTAA